>NW_016909245.1:0-1812 GCF_001483705.2 Eufriesea mexicana | reverse complement strand
CGAGTTGACGGAGAATCACTTAAAAACCGAAAACGCGAGGTTTTCCTCGTAACCATCGCTTGGACCACTTCTTCAGCGTCGCGGAAAGGACAATTAGCCGGCTCGATCCTGTGTAGAGAAAGCTTCAAATTCCTTCTCGTACGCGTGCTTCGAAGCCGATCTCGGCGAGCTGCCATCGTCGAGAACCGATTCCCTTCGGCATTTCAGCCACAGCTGTACCGCTTCATCCGAGGAGCCGAGCGAGCGCCGAAAAATCGCGTGGCTCGATCGACGGCATTCTTTCGCCGCGGAGAAAGCGTCGCCGGTTTTATCGGCCGGGTTCCCGATGATTTATGAAAACCGAGAACGTACTAATTACTCGGCGGTGTGATCGATCGTGGGACGGCTCGCGATCCGGAGGAAGGAAGCCGGTGCCGAGGAGGGATCCCCTTTCGCGACTGGTTGCCGGTTTTTCAGCGGCGCGATGAGAAACACCGGTCGCTGGTAGCTCGATCCTGCGAAGATGAAGGGGATCGGACGCCTGTTCCTCGGGTGAGTTCCGTTTTTAATGGCTAATCGATGCTTTCTTGAAAATGCCGCGCGATAATTTAATTACGATCCACGAGATTCTGCGCGCTGGTTTCTTGCCCTCCCGAGGCCGAGTTCAATAATTCAGCCGGCGTAGCGAGATTAAGCGTAATTGCGAGCTGAACGAGCGGTTTACGCGGTTGTTTCAGACCGAGTGGAAGAAACGAGGCAGAAGCCTCGTCTTTCGCAATCGTAGAAGTCGTAAACGGGATAAGCGAGCCTATTAAGGTGGTACTACGCGGATTTCGTTCTTGTACTAGCCGGGTGTGTTACGTTGTTACGGGATATGGTTTCGTTGCTCGCGAGCTATCGAATACTTGCTCCATTTTGAAATAGTGGTATCTCGTACAGACGAATTCTGAGATATGCAACTTCTGTACAAACCTAATCGTAGAGAGAGACAAAGGACCCACAGGGATGAAGCTATTGCCGTACAGGACGTAACGTTTAACGTCACGGTTCACGAATTGAAGATCTCCCTTAATTTTCTTCAGCAGACATAACTTGCTTCGTGAAATATAATAATAACCACAGCTTGAAAGAAAGGAATAAGTGTAAACGAGATGGGACGAAATTGAAATTTTGTAGTAAAGAGGTGAGAAAAGGAAAAGGGGGTCCCTGTTCGCTCGGAACGAGCGGAAATTAAAATTACGACAGTCAATCGGCACCGTTGGTGTAAATTCCCGGTTTCCCGGGTTTCTCACGATCTTTCTTCAACTTGGACCGGCGCGGTATCGCGTGGCAGGCTTAAAATCACGTATTTCCGTGGGCAGGGGCGACTTTTTTCTCGGCAGGCAGGCTTCGCGGGGCCCGACGAACGCGAAACGGAGAAAGAAGGGGAGAAGGAAGGAAAGAAAGGAAGGAAGAAAAAGGGAAGAACGAGCGTGCTCGTTTCGCCGTCTGCGAGCCTGGTCCTCTTCCATCGTCCCCACCCTCTTTTCGTTCCTTTCTCACTTGGTCCCCAGCACTCCTCGAAGCCCGGTGTAACAATGGCTGCCCTCTAATTATCGAAAGGCCGCGGCACTTTAAAGAGATCCCCGGAGAGCCCATCACCGGGACTCCGTTTCGTTCGCTCCTTAAAATTTCTTCCCTTCCTCCCCCTGTTACCCGCGTCATCCCCCGTTGTTCGTCGATGCACGCTCCCCACTCGTGCAAGAAGAAGAGGAAGGCGGCAACAAAAACAATGAGCGACGTGATCGCGCCTCGTGGAAAATTGGTTTCGCCTCGCGAGGGCACCTACCGCGC
>NW_016909244.1:0-3455 GCF_001483705.2 Eufriesea mexicana | reverse complement strand
AACGAGCACCAGGAAACTCTGTTCACAATCTTTCCTTTAATTATTACATTCATAAATAAATTAACTCGACCCTCGAATGACGAAAAACATAATTAACACTAGATTGCTGGAGCGAGTCAATTTGACTCATTTACGATTTTATTGCTATATATATAGAAAAATTTAAATAATTTTTTTAAAACATATGCTGGTTTTTCATAGAATTATAAAATGTATACAAATACTCATTCCTTCCCCTTCCCATTCCTTAGTTCCAAAAATCCACATGTGCTATGCCTATTTTGACGGATGTGAGTCAAACTGACTCATTAAATATTTTTAAAGTTGGTCGTTTTACACACGTGTAACTTATTCCATGTGCATAAAAATTTTTGTAAACAATCTTATGCGAGAGTTTTCATGTTCAAACTTGTCAATTTACTAGTTTATGGCCCCTTAGTCCACCGAGGTCCAAGGGTACCACGCGTGAGGACTTACGTTGAGATAGGCCCCTTGTTAGCCGAGTCCCAAGTACCGTCACCCAACCCTATCGAACGAGGGTCGTATTGCCTGGCAAAAATCCGCGGAAAATGTATTTTAAAAACAGAATATGCGTGTAAAAATTGTTTCGAATAAAGTTTCTTCAAAATAAAATTTTATTCTTTTTAAAAAACTTCAATTTTGATGTTTGAGTCAAATTGACTCGTTTCAGGTAAAACAAGTATATACCCAACCTCCGGCAATCTAGTGTTAAAAAGCAGCGCGAGTGAGAAAACAGGAGAAGCTGCTATATTCACAGCATACTTATTCAATTGCAACTTCTTCGTTAGAGCTGCCTCGAAGATGGACAAAAGGGAGTGGAAGAGAAGGGTCGTAAACGACAGCCTGCACGCGAACCCTGGGAACAATTTTAACGCAAATGAGAAATTCTCTCTCCCGCTGCACGATAAACAATCCCGATAAAGGATTTATGGCCGCGCGGGAAACAGCTGCCATAAAAGTCTCGGCCTGTTTCCAATCTGTCAAACCTGCCTCCACGTGGCTCGAGCGGGAGGAACGATCGTCCGTTCCGTCTCGTTCCTCTTTTTCACATTTTCCCGTCCTCGTCCCGCGATACCATTGCGTCTATGGGAGTCGTATGTACACGTCGCGAGAGGTTCTGCTCGCCAGCAATCACAATATTGGGTGTCGTCCATAAGTTGCGACTGGGAAGAAGACGACCTGTTTCGCGTTTGCTTTCATCCTCGTTATTGAAAACAGACTTTCCCTCGTCCTGTGTTTTCCTACCCTTAATGGCTTCTCGTTAATTAACCCCTCGTGCTTTCGGGAATTTTATTCCGCCGGAGGACAGACACTATTGACCCTCTTTCGACTTTTTGCGCTCGTGTGCTTCTTTTTAGTCGTCATCTTGTATTTCGGATGAGTGGAAAGGCAGTTGTTGTACTACGTCAGGTGGTTCGAGGTTAATTTCAAATTTTTCCCAGGAATTGGAGTAGTTACACGAGGCTATTTATTTATATGGGATCGGTATTTGGGTGGATTGACTTAAGAAAGTATTGTTGGCCTCTTAATAGAATAAAATAAGCTTATAAATAGAACGATGGTGGCTAACTATGAAGCAAGAGATTCGCTATAAGCACGCTTTTCGGATCTTTGTTAACACTTTGACTGCCACGTTGGTCATGTATGACTGACCACGGTTTCTCCTATGACGCCACGGTGGCCATTGGTGACTACTTAAACTACATTGAACAATATTGAATGAAAATTGACAGTTATGTTTTGTAGGGACCATGCTACTTAGTTTTGCTACCAAAAATAACCTTTCATAACCATAAATTTAATTTATATATAATTTATTTCTATTTTAAAATTTTAGTAAAATAAAAAATTGTATATAACAAATTTATGGGATAAACTGCAAATTTAATTTATTATTTTAAATTATAAATTAATGTTTCGATTTGCTTCTAGAAAAATTGAATGAAAATTGACAGTTATGTTTTGTAGAGACCACGCTACTTAGTTTTGCTACCAAAAGTAACCTTTCAGAACGGTATCTGCTTCGACTTGCTTCTACAATAGAAAAATGTCACGCATAGATCATCGACCGGTTTATAATTTATTTTCTTAAAACAAGAAATAGTATCCTACACTACCATGTCTATATACTTAATTAAAAGAGAAATTATATATCCAAGGATATACCATATTTATATTTTTATTATCGAATTACTGCTGTGTCTTAAAACACAAAAATAGTACATTTCGAAATGTAGTTACTGGCCGGGAGATGTCAGGTTACTGAGTTTATGTCCCGTTTGATCGGCAAATTTGTGGAATCAGGATTGGAAAATAGCATTAGGGAAATTGAATAATCGGACGATCCTACCACCTGTCATTGTCCTTCACGTTCGATCGATGCTAGTAAACAACCAGTCTCGCCTATTATTTATCTCGCCTCTTCGCGATTCGCTTGAACCGACTGTAAGTCAAGAACACGAGTTCCTGAAATATAGACCGTAAATCTACAAAGCCATTTGCTAGATAAAGCACGTTACACGGGGTCCACGTTGCTGTTCGTAAGCAGTTCTGTCCGGTATGGAGTCAGCATCGGTATTAATACGATAGCCACTGGGCCGAGCGAGTCTGGCCAAGGGACATCTTCAGTTCCAGCGATCATTCCTACGTCCAATCACTCGTAACAGATAAACAACCGATCCCCGCTACCGTCGCCTTCGCCAATGCTCTGTCCTTCCGGATCGACAAGCCAAGAACTGCAGTTACACGCCGGAAGATTCGAGACAACTCGAATTCCCCAAGGACAAATTAAAGCGAGCGGTTCCTCGTACGTATTAGCGAAGAACTATGACGTGCACGGTAATGGACGTCTAAATTATGCATCCCAGCCACCCTTCTCCCGGTCGTGTCACCGAGCTAATTAGTTATTTATACATTCCAAGCGGGTGTGAGTCGGTATCAATGATTAAAGGGACCCACGGCGGGGATGGAACTTCCACGTTGAGTATTTAACTTTGAATGAAAGTGAACTCTCCGACGTTGAACGATGAACAGAACTGGACGGAACTAGGGTGGCAAACGGTATCGGGATCCACGCGTTTCGACCACTTTCATCACCGAGCAATGACAGCTCGCGAAGATGGACGACGAAAGTTGATAGGAAAAGCCAAATTCAATGACAATTAAAACATTTCGAACGAACTAACGAGTATGTACACGAGTGTATTACCAATGATAACCGGAGTCTCAAACTGAAGCAGCGATAAGCTTGATCTTCGCTATGAATTAACACTTTGTTGACCGGCAATTTTACACAGAAATTGTGTCATGTCACCGGCTATTAGTTTGTAATCCAATCTTCAAAATCACTTTCGCACGCAATATTCTATTGCGTTGGCAAGAAAGTACTTTCGGTTTTTTAGTGTGAAATGAAACTCAATTTTTTCTATACAGTA
>NW_016909243.1:6302-14259 GCF_001483705.2 Eufriesea mexicana | reverse complement strand
GAGTGCAGCCTCCTCTGATGTCCAAGGCGCTTTGATGTATGTATCTTGATGGCTTCAATAACGCCGGTGTATAGAGCCATGCGTTTCCATATTTATCGTTGGCAAAGTATTCGACGCCTTGCCCTTGTGAAGACAGAGCTCCCCATCTCACTGAATGCCCCTGTTGGAGACTTGCGCGCACTTTTCCAGCTCCTCACTAGTTATGGGCTATTGAATTCACAGGGACTTTGCGTATTTTAACATCGTGCTTTCTTCATTTCGGTAGGCCTCTCGAACCGCCGCGTCCTCGCTCTCCATCATATGGGGACTGCTTCTTAGCTTGACGATTCGAACTATGTCCGCCACTTTTTGTACCCCGAGTCCCCCGTGTCCCCCGTTTATCTTAATTGTGTATATAATCCCATCCGTTGTGGACGGATGTAAGTGGAGGATCTGCTTCATTATTTGTTTTATTTCATGATCCAGAGACTCGAGTATACTCAGTGGCGGCGAATTGGCACCATTTCGTGTATGAATTTGGGTAACAGGTGGGTTCGTAATAAGGTTTACCTTCTGATGAGTCTTCACTTTCATGCTTGCAACATTCTTTAAACTTTGTATTATTCTTGTTATATCGATAGATCCGATGATCGGATCTATCATCGCATTGAATATCAAGGGGGACAGGGGATCCCTTTGTTTGACTCCCCTTTTCAACTTTATTTTTATCTCGTGCTCTCTCGTTTTAATTTTCGTTTGGCAGCCGTCATACATAGAGGAGATGTACTTGGTGATGGCTGTCGGAATGCCTTTCAATCTTAGCCCATCTCCGATAGCCGCATGCGGCACGGTATCAAATACCTTGGAGACGTCGACGACCGTCACTATCCCACCATTATGCTCCTTTATTTCTACCAGAGCTCTGCTTAAGATTGCTATATTGTGCTTACATCCGTCCTCGCGGGTAAAGCCTTTTTGTCGTTTATAGTTTCTTATCTTCCGCCACAATCTTACATCTAATATCGATGAGTACAGTCGACTCGTTATCGACCCAATTGTAATGGGCCTCCAATTTTTGATGTCGCTTATATCCTTCCCCAGCTTTGATACGAGTGTGGTGCGATTTTGGCACCACTGTCGAGGGAAGTACATGCGAAGTATGAATAGATTTCAGAATTTTGCTAATATATGCAGAGCTCCTTTTTTTTTCTTTAAATGGGTTTTGGTGACGCCGTCGACGCCGGGGGCTGCATCAGACTTTATCTTTTTCATTTTGTTTATTAATTCGACTATGGAGATGGGTTTCCATAAGTCCTCCATCGGTGTAGGCTGACTCGGACCCCCTCCGAGTTTCGGAATACCTGTGGTTGGTCCAGGACTTCTCCACAGGTTTCCGTAAAGCTCTTCAATGTCGGCTCTATTGGGAAGCTTCACTTGTTTCCTTGCCTCAAGACCTACACCGGCGACCGCCATGTCTAATAATTTTCAAGGGCATTTATTATATAGTTCTTGGTATCGAAAATACTCGAGGTTGGAGAGGCGAGTGCGGTCGCTTTCCTTTTTGCCAGGTCTTTTACATGCTTTTTTCTCGTCTCTCCTTCTGCCGCCAGTTCTTTCGGCGGAGCCCCCTTTTAATTTTTCAGTTATTTGTAGTAGAATGTTCTCGATACCATTAAGACCTGGCACTCCTCTATTTGCCGTCTCTATTTCATAGAAGTCATTCTCTACTTCTAGCCCTTCTGAATTCATCTCGTTTTTAAAAGCCACTTGCTAATCGTTGTTTATGGCCCCAACTGGTCTTAGGACCTCTTCTGTGGCTGATTCATAATTAAAAGAGGAGCCGGTGCTCTTGTCTGTATCATTATTTCCCGTAGTGGGCGGTAGCCTCCGCCTATCGCTAATTCTTTCAAAGTCTTATTCGGGATGTACTCCCGTATCTTAACATTGGGGTAACGTTTCTTGCGGAACTTTTCGTCTAATTTTATCAATAGGTCTACCTCCTCCTTAGACCATGCGGTGGCTCTGTTGGTTGTGTGTGCTGGCTTTGATTTTGCGGACTCTGCCCGTTTGATATTCCTGACGCCGGGATGCATGTGTCTCTTGTGCTGGGAGAGACCAATTTTGGTATTAAAAACGTTTCCGCAAAGCAGACATTCGTGCTCCCCAGTTTTTAGGGTTACATTCCCTCCTTCTTAGATTTAATTTGGTTCTCCGAATTGTTAATGCTTTTTCAAAATCTATCGGTGAAATCTAACGTGTCTCGGCTCGAAGAGAATAGTCTCGCTTGTGCTGGAGGAACTGCTCCGAGGTACTTTGGTGTATAAATGTAAAGGTGTGCTGTGTGTCACGGATGTTGGTCGTACATGATTTTCTATCGTATTTTTCTTAACTCTACAGCAAAAATCAATGAAACAAAGTTTCGATGGTATCAAGTTCTTCAGGCATTCTAACAGTCCGAACTTGTTAAGTCCCCAAATTGTTATTAATCCAAAGCTTACATATCCTATCAGTTGCAAGGTCGTAATGCCCCAACTCTCGATTGAGTTCATTCTGTGTGAAAAATTTAAGGAGTTCGTTTTGTCCGTAATTTGATCAAGTGTATCCTGATATCCATTAATTTTACTCATGATTTTTGGTGTTTTCTCTATTTGTTCCAGTATCGTCTCGAAATTCGTGTTGTTCGGTGTTACGATTTCTTTGTAATGTAACTCGTATAACATATTAACTTTAGTTTCGCCTATTCGCATATAATTTTCATTGTAAATTAATTCGCAGCTTCTACTCGCTCCTAATAGTGATGGTTCGCTAAGTATTATGAGGTTGTATCTTGCGTCGCAAATTACATTAATCTCGATCGATTTTTCGGGTATCGCAATAAAATTGTTCGAGCTTCTAAGCGGTATAAACGTTATTTCCTGAATTTTCAAAATTACTACCTGACATGTTTTAATATCATTGTTAAAGTTAATCAGTTCAGATGTACAGTCGTGCTTGTTCGTTTTACTGTGTATCGGTTGTGTTTGTTTGCAAATCATAATGCCTGCTTTCTTTCTACAGAACTCTGCCATGTAATTCTCTTCTACGTTAATGTACGTGCTGCCTGCCACAAAGAAAGTACGATGCTCGATCAGCGGAATTATAAATACTCCGTTCTTTTGGCTTGGTATAGGATATAAGCGATCTATACCCCATACCGTGTTCGTAAGGATTGGAGTTGAAATTTTGAAAAACATTTTCCTTTGTACTATGAAAACATTTAAGCTCGATATGTCTAGAAGAAGCTGAAAATTGTCTTTGCTCGGCTCAATAGCTGTTATAAACATTTCTTTCTGTATGGCTGATTTGTATAAATTTATAAAAGTTTCTCTATCTATAATCAGTGGACTAATAATTCCTCGTTTTCCGAGTGTGATCGTGTTTAAAAGTTCGTCTAGCGTGAAATGAATATCATATATAGATCCTTCTGTCTGTAATAAGTATTTAGTCATTACTTCGTTCTGTTTGATCTGTTGTCCTAACTTCTGTGAATTTACATGTAACTCTTCAATTTCTCTTAAACTGTTTGAATTTACAATTTTACGTACTAACATGATTTGGTTGCTAATAATGGTTTTCATTTCGTTTTCTTCGTCGAACAGTTTGTCAATATTCGCGTTTATTACATCTAGATCGTCGTTGTTTAATGTTTCGAATAAAGTTTTGGATATCGATCCTATCGCGTTTAGTAATCCTCGTCTTACTCTACTGTGCGTGATTACTCGTAAGTGTGTTGCTAATGCCTTTAATCTTAACATGCGTTTATCTATAATATTAATTTCTTCTTTATAAGATCATACGTTTTTACAAGCGTTATGCAGGTTATCGATAAATTTCCCTAATTTTTAAAGTTCTGTTAGTATATCTTCTGTATTTAAACCTATCATAATGTTAATCTCATTATTATACAAGTATCCTTGCTCAACCTTTTCATGAAAGATCGAATTCTCCTTCAGCCGTACAATTTCTAGTCCGTACCCGATGTACTTGGTACTGGTGAGTAAGAGTACTGCCGTCCTGGAAAGTAAAGTTTCAATCTGTTACCATGTATTTTGCTTTTTTGTCCGTCAATCGTCAGCTCGTAGTACGGCGTCTTGACTGTATCTATGCTGTACAGTCCTTAACCATTCTGAATCTAACTTATCATTTTTATGGTCGTTATGTACTAGCACGTTGTCTCCTATCTTAAAAATTGTCTGACTTTTAACTATTCGTCTTTCTTGATCTCTTTTGTATCGCATTTTACTCTTCTCTAACGCACCTTTAGCCTTAACTAGTTTCGAATCCCATTCTCGTTTCCTAAATTGTATCTCGTCCTCGTAGGTACTCCTCGCTGGGAGGTATTGGAAATAGAGGAAGGAAGGTTTGCAGTATGACCAAATGCCAATTCGAATGGTGTGAATCCCGTAGACTCATGTATCATGGTGTTATATGCTAAACAGCAAAACTTTGAGATCTCGTCCCATTCTTCATTCTTTTCCTTTTGAACGGTACGTAACATGTCCTTTATGACGGAATGAGTTCGTTCGAGTGATCCATTGCTCTGCGGATGAAAGCTCGTTGTCCTGATGTGTTTGATATTGAATGCCTGCTCGTAGCGTTGCATCAATTCGCTAATAAAGTTCCTGCCTTGGTCAGTTAAAATTTTCTTCGGTGCAGAGAATACATATATATAGTGGTTCAGTAAGGCGTTCCATATTGTTTCTATCTGTTGCGTTTTCAGCGGTACTAGTATCAAGTACTTAGTCAGCTCGTCATGTATTGACAATATATATCGATTACCCTTTCTCGGTTTTGGCAGCGGTCCTAATAGATCCATTGCGATCTTCTCGTTTGGTTTTGAAGGTGTATCCGTGATGACTGGTTCTTCTTTACCTCTAATCCTGGTCAGCTTCTCAGTTTCACATAATGTACATTCTCTGATCCATTTCTCTATTCTTTCAATTAGCTTTGGTATCTTGTATTTCGATTTGATTTTATCGTAGATCCTTTGAATTCCTGGATGTCCTCCTAAGTCATGGTTTTCCTTTAGTAGCTGTTCGATCTCTTCTTCGGTTAGTTCGCATATCGGTTCGTCTGCGTAAATGATTTCTTTTACTTGGTCGTTGTAGTACATCACCATTCGTCTGATCGTGTTCTTCTCGGTCTCATTGAACTCTTCTGCTTTTACGCCTATACGGTCGTTCGCTTGCACGACTTCTAATAACTTGCTTAGCCATTTATTCCTGTCGTATTGCCCTAGCAGTTCTCTGCTGATCTGGTAGAAATTTCGTTCATTCGGCTGTATTTTCAATCGTTTTGGTAGGTCGTCTAATCGTTCCCATTCGCTAAATTTCTTTTCATGGTTGATCGTAACTTTGCCATTAAACGGTTCGTCTTTAACTATCGCGTGAATTCTTGAAAGTGCATCTGCGGCTGCGTTGTCTTTTCCTCTGGTATACTCGATCTCGTATTCGTATTCTTCTAGCCTGAATCTCCATCTAATTAATCTTGACGAGGGGTCTTTGCAGTTATTAAGCCATCTCAATGCCTGATGGTCTGTACGGAATATAGATTTTCTTCCCAACAAGTATTGCCTTAGTCTCTTTACTGCCCAAACGATTGCTAATAGCTCCTTTTCGGTTGTAGAATAATTCTTTTCGAGTGGGTTTAGTGTTCTTGATACGTAACAGCAAGGGTGTCCCGTCTTGCGACAGTATTGCTTCTAATCCTTCGTTACTTTCGTCGGTTGTTAGGGTGAATGTCTTATTGAAGTCTGGGTATTTCAATACTGGCGCTTCACATAATTTTTTCTTTAGACTGTCAAAGCTGTCCTGACTTTTCTTCGTCCATTGAAAACTAGTGTCTTTCTTTGTTAGGTCTGTCAGTGGTTTTGCTATCTTTGAAAAATTTCGTATGATCTTTCTGTAGTAGCCTGCTAATCCTAGGAATGATTTTACGTCTGTCGGATTTTTAGGAATTCTAAAGTGTTTAACGGCGTCGATTTTTTTGTCGTTCGGCTTGATTCCTTCGGCTGTTATCACGTGCCCTAAATACTCTAATTCTGGTTTGATAAATTCGCACTTGTCTGGTTGAATTTTCAGTCCTAATTCTCCAAGTCTCTGTAGTATTAGCGTTAAATTTCTGTTATGCTGTTCAATCGATTGTCCAAATATTATAATATCATCTAGGTATACAAAGCAGTTACTGTTGATCAGTCCTCTTAAAGCTGTATCCATCATTCGCTGGAACGTTGCTGGTGCGTTCTTTAGTTCAAATGGCATTCTGCGGTATTGGAAATGTCCTTGCGGTGTGGAGAAGGCTGTGTATTTTTTTGAATTGGGGTTCATAGGGATTTGGTGGAATCCTGAGGATAAGTCTAGCGCGGAAAAATATTTCGAGTTTCCTAACTGCGACAGTATATCGTCTATCTCTGGAATTGGATATGCGTCTTGGTCTGTTAGTTCGTTCAGTCGTCTAAAGTCTGTGATTATCCGCCACTTCTGTTTCCCTGATGCGTTTGCCTTTTTAGGTACTACCCATACCGGCGAGTTGTACGGGGAGTCCGATGGTTCAATAATTTTCTTTTCTAACGTTTCGTCCATCTGTCGTTTGATTTCTTGCTGATGGCATTCCGGCGGTCTATATGATTTAGTATTAACAATTTTGTCTTCTTTTAACGTGATCGTATGTTCTGTCAAGTTTGTACAGGGTAACTTATCGGTATTTAAATTGAAAACATCCACGTAATGCGTTAATATCCTTTCTAGCGGTTCTCTTAACTCTTTTTCGATATGTCCAATTCGTATGAGTTCTTTAAATCTGGGTATATGTTCCGGCTCGTGAGAATTCGCGATGAATTCACATATTTCATGATTTTGCTTACCAGTGTTGAAGAAGCATACTTGCGTTGGTTTCCCTTCTAGCTTAATCGTCTGTACTCGCGTTTCGCCCGGTCTGACTGTTAGCTTTTTCTGTAAATGAATTACGTTTCCATCTAGTGTTAGGGTGTCGTTAGTGAGCGTGTATTTATAACTTTCTAAGAATGGCAATCCTAATATACCATCTTCTATCAGCGGAAAGTTTTTCCTACCACGTAAAACTTGTTAGTACGGTCATGCAGTTTAATAGTTACGAATTCGTTAGTCTCGTATCTGTCTTTACCCATGAAAAATAATTTCGGTTCGCACTTTTGTCCTACCGTTTCGGGTTTTCGTTTTACTAAATTTATACCTGAACCCGAGTCGATAAGAAAAGAGTCTAATCGTCCGTTTGTTCGTCGGATATGCATAGACGATAATCTTCCTGTGGTTGCATGTACTCTCCGATGTCTCGTAATTCGTTGTTGCCTCTGAGTGGGGCTGTAAATGGCGGGGGTCGCCTTCTATGTGGTTCATTCGTGTCCGTGGCGGTAGGAGGTTGGACTGGCTGGGTACGCGAAAATTTACGCACTGGCTTGCAATGTGACCACTTTGGTTGCACTTGTAACACTTCATCTGCATTCGTTCGTTGAACGGTCGTCTTTCCAACTGGCGGAATGTCTGGTCTGCTACTGGGGCTCCCGTTGCGATTCGTTGTACCGGGGCTCTTGGTCGTTCCATCAAAGGTTTGTTTGTGGTGACGGGCGTTGATCGTAACTGTGCAGTCCTGAGTCGACGTTTTTCGTTTATAGTCGTTTCAGCCTGGAATACTGCTTCCTGTGCCTCCACTAGATTTTTAGGTGTTGTGGCTGATACTCTGGTTTCGATGTCGTCTTTTAAATTCAGAATATATGTTTTTACGGATCTGCGATTTTCTAAGTCTATCGCTACTCTACGTTCTATTGCATCTTGGTGTTCGTACTGTGGCGCATATATCAGTTCGTTCAAGTTTCGTCTGACTCGGATCGTATAGCTGTGCACACTTTCATTTATTCCTTGACGTATTTCTCTTAATCTGTCTCTCGCACTATCGGCTGTAGTTG
>NW_016909243.1:0-5835 GCF_001483705.2 Eufriesea mexicana | reverse complement strand
CTGTGCCATTGTAATTGATTCGGTCGATTTTCTACTCGAATCTTGGCTTGAAAAGCTATTCTTTCTAACTCTGTACTGAACAAAAGAATCCAGAATTTACCTGCTGGTCGTCTCGTAGATCGGGTTGACAAGAACTAGGATTCGTGGTCCGTAGATAGTGCGATTGTCCTCTGGTTAGCTCGTAGCCAGATCTTCGATCTTCTCACGTAGTAAGTTCGAAGGAACCGAGGATCGAGGATCGATTGGCACTATCCTGGCAGGATCGCCAAACTGTCACGTAATTTCTACGCGACGGTGATAAAAGAAACAAATGCGATTCGCCAAGCCGTAGCATTAGCAACTCGATTCCCTTTATTGTTCTGTACCCAGGTTTCACAAGAACTGCGCATAGCACTAATTGCAAAGGGAGGGCTTATAACGCAAAGTCGGTGCGGAGATCGTTGTTAATAATAAACTTTATTTCACGCTAATGTAGCACTTCGGACTCGTGCAATTTGAGCGTTGGGTGAGATCTGAAGCTGAGCGGTTTCGGTTAGTCTTATATATTGAATAGATATCTTATCTAAATATTGTTATAGGGCGGCGGGGTAGGGTTAAAAGCCCGGGTCGTTTTTAGGGTTACACTCCCGAAGGAGCAACGTTCCTCCCTGCGCCCCTCAAGCACCGGCTCCTATCATTTACTCTGTCACATTCTCTCTCCTTCTCTCAAAAACACTCCTCGCAAACGTACAAAAACATTCTTACGTATCCTTGCTCTCTAAGACCTGCGACACATCCACACTTCCATCCGAAATAACATGCACACCACATCCACTCAGGTTTCGGAGGTCATCATACATGCAACATTCAGCCAACACGTGCTTCCAATCCTCTTTCACACTACCACACACACAACGTTCACTCTCACTCAGACCACGCTTATACAAGAACTCATTCATACTACCATGACCAGTCATAAGGAAGCACGCATACACATTCGGCTCAAAACATTCATTCCGCTTCGCGAACCTCACATTCTTAATGTATCCTTAAGTAATCCTTCCTTTCGTACATTCATCCCATCTCTTTTGCCAGCATTCATACATCCTTTAGTTCACGAGTTTCACACATTCATCACTCGCCCTTCCACACACTTCCTCATCACGCACCAAGCTATTCGCACGCACACTCACTCCATTTTTAATACACCACACACCCCTCTCCTCACAGACACAAGGTCCCAAAGTGGTGACCCCATTATCACTTGCATACATTTAGTTCAGACAGAGTCTTTACAGACATTCAAGCACGCATACAGAACCACTCGTTGACATTTATTCAATAAATCCCTCGCATGCCCATTCACCATCATATCGTATCACACATTCGCTCCATACATTACACAATGCACAAACAAACCTTTGTATACCATTCTCACTGGTCTCTTTCGCATTCCCCATTCACACTTTAGCACACGTCTCATTTGCCCTACAACATTCATAACCTTCATTCGCAAATACTCCAGATGCACTCTAAAATGCATTGTTTCGCTCACCCATACACCCAAATACTTCAGTCGCTCAGTATACCTTATCAGTTTCCCTTTCATTCTCACATTCGCTCTTCTATTCACAGTCATACAACCTTTCAACAACATTGCTACGGTCTTACGCTCGGACACAGACACTCCTACACTTTCGCTCCATTCACTCACAATTTTCATCCACTCTGTACCCTTTTCTTTCAACATCCACTCGGCTCTTCCCTTCCCCAATCAACAACAGATCATCCGCATACGCAACACATTTACACTGACATTCATCCAGCTACCACAGGAGCCCATCCATCATCGGGTTCCAGATAAATGGACCACAGATATGGACCCTTGCGGACAGCCGCGTTCGACAACCCTACGCACAACTTCATTCACTTCCATCATATACGTCGTCGTCCTGCCGTGGAAGTAGCTCTTCCACAGAGGCACCTCCGATACCCGACTTCCTTCAACTTGTTCATAACGCACACCCATTCTAAGTTGTCGAGCAATCCCTTAAAATCCACAAATATTCCCAAAACATACTTACATTCGCTGACACTCACGTATTCTTTCACAATTAATCAAGCACTCTTCGTCGATCGGCCCACGCAGAATCCGTGCTGGGTCTCATTCATTCTGTTTCCTACACACCTCTCCAGTCTCTCAACCATCATACGCTCCAGCGTTTTACCCAGCACGGACAGCAAACTGATCAGTCGGTACGACGCAAGGTCCGATCGCGGTCTCGCGGAGGACTTCGGTAGAACAACCACACACGCTTTCTTCCACTCAACAGGAAAATATCCTGCAGACAAGCACGCATCATACACACGCATCATACACACGCATCATACACTCGTTTTAACTATGCAGGAATGGCCCTACAAACCACTCGTAGCATCTCCGCATTTATTCCGTCAAATCCAGGTGCCTTTCGCGTTCTCGCCTTCTCAATTGCTCGATTCAACTCTTTCCACTCAAAACATTCATCCGAGTCTAACCCACTCATATTCTCATCTACATTTATTCATTCAGCATTCATTTCCGCAACTGGGAAGGAACTCTCCATCAGCGGACTCGCACAATCTCTCCACGTAGAATGGATCACCCCATTCGCATTCAACGAACTCAGTTTTTCTTGTCCCATTTTCCCACGACACAACCTATAGACGGGCCCCCATGGATCCAGGTTCGAGGACTCGCTGGCAAATCTTCGTCAGCTTTTCCCTTTAGCCTTGCACACTCTACATTTGTAGTTATTCAACAACCTTTTATACTTTGCCAATCTCTAACGAACGTTCTCACATCCTCTCTTCCTCGCACACTGATACATAGGTCTACTCTTTCGTACTCTTCTCTTTAGCACACTCAACTCATCCGCCCACCAAGCAATCCTCCTACTTCTCCAGCGCACTCTCTCCTTCATTCGCTTACCATTCGCTTCCTGGACCTACTTCGTGACCACGTCAACCATCCGGTCCACGTTTGTCACATCCATCAAGTTCACCTCATCCCTCCTAGCACTCTCAATCGAACCATTCTCGTATTCCTCCCAGCATATGTCCTTACAAATCCATCTTTTGCACTCATTAACATCATTCTCTCCTGTAACATCGGATAACACTTTTATAAGGATCACGTTGTGATCACTTATACCCCAGTCATTCATCAACTCCCAACGAAATAGGCACCCAGGCAACACTCCATTCGCCAGAGTGACATCATTGTCACTCTGCCCGTTCATACCAGAAAAAGTAAACCACTCACTCGCTTCATTCAAGACGACCATTCCCTTAGACAACACCCATTCTCACAAGCACTCTTCCACGCATTTCATTCATCTTGCTGCGACCCCCACCATTGCTAAACCGCAAGGGGGAGGCCACATTTGCATCCATTCCGAACAATATATACTTGCCATTCACAAACTCAATCACTCTATCCATGTAGGTCAAGTACGGCTTAATCTCTTGGCCGCACCGACAGTACATCATGGACACCACATACATTTCCTCGAAGTCCCCCTTTAGCTACACACACACACCGTACTCATCCGTACATTCTCTCGCACACACAGATTCTAAACTACCTCCAGCCACAACTACTGCTGCCCTGGCAGGTTCACTCCCACACACATACACCTGCCATTCGCTCGGTAAACCACACATTCTATCTCGAGAGACATACAATTCCTGCAACAGAGCAACAGCGACATCATTCATATACATCGCTTTTCCCAAATCACACAAAACCCCATACGCTCGTTGACAGTTACACTGGATCACACTGTGGCGCGTATTAGACATTGCTTATACGCGCCTTCTCTCTTTCGTACAACCTAACATACTCCGGACACTCCACGGACAGAACCGAGTACCCAGCTTCCTTTCCTCTAATCTTACAATTCCTACAGACACTGTCCTTCTTTGCGCATTTCACCCGCAGATATCCACTCTCACCACATTTCTGGCATAAGCGCTCCTTCATCAGACATTCCCTCATCATGTGTCCAAACGCAAGGCACTTGTAGCATCGCAGCACATTCACCCACTCTTTCACTCGACAACACCGCCATTTGACATACACTCGTCCAGCACTCTTCAATATCTCACTCATACAACGGGTCACTTCAACAATCCCATTATCAACATCCATTCCCTTACGACTCATACGATTTAACACTCTCACACGTTCCTTATACTCTGCCTCACTCACACTTGCAGGCTTCAAATTTTTCACATACAGCTCATTCATAAACTCTTCGTTAGTCATTTTTCACTCGGCACATCGAAAACGACCACCTTGGGACCAATTACCCGAGGCGGCTCAACTTTAAAACTCACTTTATCAAATTTCGTGCATTCCCTCAACGCTTTTACGTCTTTTTCAGTGGCAGCCTCAATAGCGAGACCACCATTTCGCGTCTTCCTGACCTCCTTTACACAAACACTCAGGCATCCGCTCACGTTTTTCATCACTTTTTCTTTCACCTGCTCGCTGGTCAGTTTAACACTGTCATCTTTTGGTTTGACAACAACCGCATATGTTCTCTCACTCACTCTCTTTTGTTTGCACACACTCGCATCACTCACCACTCCATTCACACTCTTCCCAACCACAGCCGAAAAGCTTGACCGTACATCCGCACAGACATCCTTTTCCACACGCCTCTCACACTCTTCAATCCTTCCACGCAAACGCTCATTCCTCCCAATCAACTTCATCAACAGGCACTCATACTCGATACACGGTTCAACACACATTCACTTACATTCTTCGACACACGATTTCCTTCCGCGAAAACTAACTTCCACATTTTCTTCCCTATTAACCGCAACGAATCTAAATTCGCATTCATACAATCATTCACACATTCACCGTCGTCCTCAACGCAAGGACGCTTCACTCTTCTGGCGGGACTTACACTACGTGCAGCCCCATCGCTACCACGCCCACTCGAAGCAGACAAGCTCCTCATAATAACTTCCCGTGCAGCGTCCTGCACATCCCGACTCCCACTTGTATCCCCCCCCCGCCCCTCAAATCCCCGAGTTTCACAAATTTTGTATCCATTAGGTTCCCACGAGCAGGGACGTATAAAGGTCACCCCGCGGGTGACGCTCTTTTTTTTCTACCATACTCATGGTTTCGCCTGGTGCCTTGAGGGGGTCGCTAGCAGGCTGGTGCACCCATCAGCCACCTCCCCGTGCATCCGGTGACGGGGTGGTACCAGAGGGCCGCGCACCATAGCCCTGGGGATTAAGGGATTTTTATACAGGTTATCATCCTCACGGCCCAGCCGATTAAGGCCAGACCCCCGTTCCTGCGAAACACGACCACAGGCTTACGGTATGCGCGTGACTCGGGTACCTCGGGGTCGTTAAGCCCGTACCGCGGCCGACCAAGGTCGACCGCAGCCCCTGCTGGGGATAGTTTTCGCACAGGAGAAAGGTTACACAATATTCCCACGCCACAGAAGGAAGTTGAACACCTTCGTTAGAATCTACACCGGTATTGCTCTGAGTTCGCCGACGATACTTATCGTTGCCTCTTTAAACATCGCATATTTCTTAGATACTGTTTCTTCAATGAGATTTACTATCTCATTATACTATGTTCCATCTTGACCTCCCTGTTCGCCGCAGCGCCCGACGAATTCGAGCTCCTGGAGGTCACTATGCTTTCCCAAAATGGGATCATTACCACCTTCGGTGGCGGCGAGGATGTTCGGTCCCAGAGCATGCCGCGTATGCAGATGGTACGATTGCGTTTCCACGCCCTTTGTACCCGCGCGTACTCGGCCCTCCGGAGTTTTCTGC
>NW_016909242.1:0-470 GCF_001483705.2 Eufriesea mexicana | reverse complement strand
ATTCAATTTTATTGACATTTTCGGCATATATCGTTGTGAGCTAACTCCCTTGCATACGTAAGGGGGCAGGATTCTATTGGCTTGCTATAGCCATAGCAATGCCTTAGAATCTGGCTGGAATATTCAGTTTTATGGACATTTTCAAATAACATCGTGGTGACCTAATTTTCTTGCACAAATAACGAGTAATGATTCTATTGGCGTGCTATAGCCATTGCAGAGCTATAGAATCCGGCTGGCAAATTCAATTTTATTGAGGTTTTCGACTGATATATTGGTGAACCAACTGTCACGCATAAATGAGGAGGGAAGACCCTGTTGGCATGCTATAGCCATAGCAATGCTATAGAATCTGCCTGGAATAAATCAATTCTATTGACATTTTTTTTCTAATATCGTGGTGAGCTAACATTCGTGCATAAATAAGGGGGAAAGATTCTATTGACGTGCTGTAGCCATTGCAATGCTAT
>NW_016909241.1:0-2417 GCF_001483705.2 Eufriesea mexicana | reverse complement strand
TATATTACGTTTGAATGGGCAAGGGGAAGCTAGATTTGACCTTTGTGCTATACACTGGTATTCAGTGGATTTCTACACCCAACGTCACTGTACTGTACTCTGCTCGACTCTGGGAGGGCCATTAATTGCGGTCTCGGGCGGTTATGTTGAATTAGGCTCCGTTCGGTTTCGTTACGCTAGTTCGGGTTAGGCTTGGATAGATATGACTTTCGTGGTACACATTGATTTTCGGTGGATTTCTACGCTCTACTGTGCTCTACTATGTTCTGCTTGCCCGTGGGGAGGCCAGCAATAGTGGTCGCGGCACGAAGTGTGGAGTTAGCGTATGTTTGACTACGCAGAGGTCCACATATTAGCAGCGTATGGCACAAGAGTCAAAGCTGCCCTATCCTAACCTAACCAAACCTTACATAATCGAACGTAACCGAACTAAAACTTACGTACCTAGGACACTACTGCTGGCGTCCCCAGAGACAAGCAGAATATACTAGGGAACGTTAGATCGCAGAAACCCGCCGTATTGCAGTGCGTAGCAAGTGAGTCAAGGACAACCAATGCCTACATGAAATAACCTAAATCAACCACACGTAGCATAGCTCAACGTAACGTGGCGAGACCACAATTCCTGGCTTCCCCATTTCCAAGCAGGACATACTAGAGGGCAGTAGGGCGCAGAAATCCACCGAACAACAGAGTATAGCACGAAAGTCAAAGGAACCCTGCCATAACGTTGGAAAACGTAACATAACGGAACGCAACAGAACTAAAGCCAACGTGCCGACGATATTATGGCTGGCCTCCCCAGCGCCAAGTAGAACATACTGGAGCACAGGATAGCGCAGAAATGCACCGAATGCCTGTGTATAGCACAAAAGTCCAAGGTACCCTATCCTATCCCAAACAAACCTGACCTAACCAAACGTAACCTAACTATACATAACGCGCAGCGGCCACAGTTTCTGGCCTCCCAAGAGCAAGGCAGAGCATATTAGATCACAGTGGAGCGCAGCAATCAACCGAATGGGAGTATATAGCACAAATTCAGAGCTGCCCTGCCCTAACCTAGACGAAAGTAGCGTAACCAAACGCAAGCTATCTACACTTGGCGGCCCTACACCTCTATTGCTGACCTCCGCCGGGCCAAGCACAATATACTACAGCACAGAAGATAACAGACTTCCACGGCGTTTCAGTGCATAGCGCAAAGGTCGAGGATAACCTGAGGTAACCAGTCAAAGCCTAACCCAACCTAACGTTGCCTGAGCCAGCATAACGTCCCAAGGCCACCATAGCTGCCTTTCAAAGAGACAAGCTGAAAATATCAAATTGTAGTGGATCGCTGAAATCCACCGAATAGCAGTGTATATCTGAAATGTCACAGTTATCCTATCCTAACCTGACCAAGCGTAACTTAACCAAGTGCAACATAATCCATCCTGACGTACCTAGACCACTAGTGCTATTCTTCGCAGTGCCAAGCGGATCATACCGGGGCAAAGTAGAGCGCAGAAATCCACCGAATAGCCGTGTATACCACGAAAGTCAGAGCTATCCGAACCTTACTCAGGGAAACATAATCTAGCCAAACGCAGTCTATCTCAACCTAACGCGGCACGCCCAGTATTGCAGAGCTCCACAGATTCAAGCAGAGCATATAAGAGCAGAGTCGAACGCAGGAAACCATAGAAGCGCAGTGTACGGCAGAAAAGTCGGAGCTACCCTCAACAAACCTAACCAATCGTAACATACCCAAACATAACCTAACATAACCTAAGCAGACGCAACTGCTATGGCTGGCCTTCCCAGTGCCGTGCAGAGCAGAGTAGAGCGCAGAAATCCACCGAATATGAGTATATAACACGAAAGTCAAAGCTATCCGAGGCTAATCCAAACTAACGTAACCTAACCAAACGATGGCTAACCTGGCCCAACGTGCCGAAACCTCCATTGCAGGCCTCCACAGAGACAAGCAGAGCATATTAGGGTACAGCAGAGCGCAGAAATCCCCCGAATAGCAGTGTATAGCAGAAAAGCTTATGCTACCCAAAGCAAACTTAGCCTAACCCAACCTAACCGAATGCAAGCTGTCTAAACATAACGTGCCGCGACCAGTATTGATGGCCTTCCCGGAGCCAAGCAGAAAATGCAGGAGCACTGTAGGGCGCAGAAATCCACCTAATAGCAGACCATACCTGCAAAGTAGAAGCTAAACACTCCTAGCCTGTCCAAACGTAATACAACCAAACTTAGCCTAACACAACATAACGTGCCGCGAATGGTATTGCCGGCTTCCACAGAGCCAAGCAGAGAACCTTAGTGGAGGGTAGAACGCTGAAATACATAAAGGCGCAGTGTATATGAGGAAAGTCAAAGCTACCCCAACTGAACCCAAGCAAACACAACATAAGCAAACATAG
>NW_016909240.1:663-864 GCF_001483705.2 Eufriesea mexicana | reverse complement strand
CAGGCGATAGGCGATCTAATCACCCAGCTATGGCAGCTTATATGCTTTGAATAGACGTATTCTCTGGCATGTAGATGGCTGTACTTGCCATTGGATTGAAGGCGATATGCCACCTATTCACAGTGCTATAACAGGTTATAGATTTTGAATAGACCTATTCTCTGGCAAGTAGATGGCTGTACTTGCCATTGGATTGAAGGC
>NW_016909240.1:0-643 GCF_001483705.2 Eufriesea mexicana | reverse complement strand
AGGTTATAGATTTTGAATAGACCAATTCTCTGGCAAGTAGATGGCTGTACTTGCCATTGGATTGGAGGCGTTATGCCATCTATTCACAATGCTATAACGGGTTATAGATTTTGAATAGACCTATTCCCGGGCTAGCAGATAGCTGTACTCGCCATTGGATGAAAGCCTTAGGCAACCTATTCGACAAGCTATAACACATTATAGATTTTGAATAGACCTATTCTCTTTCAAGTAGATGGCTGAACTTTCCATTGGATTGAAGGCGTTAGGCGATCTATTCACCAATCTATAACAGGCTATAGATTTTCAATAGACCTATTCTCTGGTAAGAAGATGGCTGTACTTGCCATTTTGAAGGCGTTACGCGATCTATTCGCCAAGCTACAACAGATTATAGATTTTGAATAGAGTTATTCCTTGGCAAGTATCTGGCTGTACTTGCCATTGAATTGCAGGCGATAGGCGATCTAATCACCCAGCTATGGCAGCTTATATGTTTTGAATAGACGTATTCTCTGGCAAGTAGGTGGCTGTACTTGCCATTGTATTGAAGGCGTTATGCCACCTATTCACAATGCTATAACATGTTATAGTTTTTGAATAGACCTATTCTCTGGCAAGTAGATGGCTGTACTTGCCATTG
>NW_016909239.1:0-6133 GCF_001483705.2 Eufriesea mexicana | reverse complement strand
CACAATTTAACGCGCCGCGGTCACTATTTCTGGTATTCCCAGAGCAAAGCAGGGAATATTAGACCGCAGTAGGGCGCAGAAACCACCCGAGAAGCGGTATACAGCACAATAGTCAAAACTATCATATCCTAGCCTAACCAAACGTAGCCTAACCGAAAGCTGCCTAACACAACCTGACGCGCCGGGACCACTATTTCTGTCCTCCCCAAGCCCAAGCAGAGAACATTAGAGCACAGTAGGGCACAGAAATCCACCGTATAGCGGTGTGTGGCACAAAAGTCAGTGCCATCCCATACAAACTTAACCTAACCTAACCTAACCACACGTAACATGAGCCAACCGAATGTGTGCCAGGACCACCCTTGCTGGTCACCCGACAGACAAGCTGAGGCGAGTAGAGCAGTGCCGTGCGCAGGTACCAACCTAATGGCAGTGTATAGCACAGAAGTCACTGACACCTTAACCAAACCTAACCTACCCTAGCCAGGCCAAACGTAACATATCTCAAACTAACGCACCGAGGCCACTATTGCTGGCCTTCCCGGAACCAAGCTGAACAAATCGACCGTATAGCAGTGTATAGCACAAAAGTTGATTATATCCGTACCTAACCTGACCTATCGTAACTCAACCAAATCTAGAATAACCATACCTAAGTACACGAGACCTCTATTTCTGGCCTCCCCAGGGCCGTGCAGATCATATTAGAGCGCAGTAGAGCGCAGAGGTCCACCGAATAGCTGTATGTAACACAAAAGTAAAAGCCATCCTAAACAAACGTAACCTAACCTACCGAAACCAAACGTAAGATAATACAACAATATCGAGCCACGACCGTTATTGCTGGTCTCACCATAGCCTAGCAGAGTACAGCAGAGCATTGAAGAGGTCAGAAAGTCGCCGAATAGCAGTGTATAGCAGAAGAGTCAAAGATATCTCATCATAACATGACCTAACGAATCATAGCCGAACGGACATAACTGAAACTAACGTGCGCACACCACTATTTCTGGCCTCCTCAGAGAAAAGCAGAACGTATTAGTGCACTGTAGAGCGCACAATTCCACCGAATAGCAGTCTATAGGACAAAAGTTGAAGCCATCCTATCCAAATCTAACAAATCGCAGAGTAACCGAACGTAACATAACTGAAAGTAATGTGCCGCAATCACTATTGCTGGCCTCCGCAGATACGAGCAGGGTGCAGTAGAGCGCAGTATATCGCAGAAAGCCACCAAGTATCAATGTATAGCACAAAAGTCGAAGATATCGTAACCAAATCAGACCCAAACTATCCTAACCAAGCGTAGGGTAGTTGAACCTAACGAGCCGAGACATCTATTACTGGCATCCCCAGACCAAAGCAGAGCATATTACAGGAGAGTAGGGCGCAGAAATCCATAGAATCGCAGTGTACAGCAGAAAAGTCAAAGATATCCAGACCTATCCCAAACTAAAATAACCTAACCTAGCATAGCCAAACACAACGATACCTGCTGCAGCCACTGTCGCTGGTCTTCCGAGGCGCTAGCAGAGTTTCGAAGCGCAATATAGAGCGCATAAATCCACCGAATAGCCGTGTATGGCACAGAAGTCAAATCTATCCTCTCCTAACATTTCCAAACGTAATCTAGCCAAACGAAACCTAACTTAAAACAACGTGCCGTGACCACAATCTCTGGCCTCCCCAGAGCCGAGCAGAATTTACTGGAGGACAGTAATGCGCAGAAAGGCTCCAAATAGCAGTGTACATCAAAAAAGTTAAAGGAATCCTAACCTAACCCTACCTAACAATACCTAACCAAGCTTAGAATAGCTAAGCCTAACGCGCCGAGACCTCTATTGCTGGCCGCCCCAGAGTCAGGTGGAACACATTAGAGAAAAGTAGAGCGCAGAAATCACCGAAGAGCTGTGTATAACACAAAAGGCAATGCCATCCTAGCCAAACGTTGTCTAACCTCTCCTAACCGAACGTAACCTATTTCAACCTATCGCGCCACGACCGCTATAGCTGGACCCCAGTGTTGAGCAGAGTATAGTAGATCAACGAAGAGCGCAGAAAATCACAGAACAGAAGTGTACGGCACGAAAGTCGAAGATATCCTTTCCTAACTTAACCAAACGTAGCATAAGATAACCAAACGTGACCTAACATGACGCAACATAGCTCAGACTAACGTGCCGAGACCAATACTGCTAGCCGCCACATAGCGAAGCAGAATATACTAGAGCACAGGAGTCCATAGGATATCCGTGTAGGGCCCATATGTAAAAAGCTATCCTAACCAAACCCAACCAAACCTGACATACCCAAACGTAGCCTATCCCAAGCTAACGCGCCGCGACAAGTATTGCTGGCCTCCACAGAGCCGAGCAGGGCATAACAGAATAGAATAGAGCGTAAAAATCTATGGAATTGCAGTGTACAGCAGAACGGTCGAAGCTATCCGAACCTAAGAAAAGACAACGTTACACAACCAAAGGTATACTATCTCAACCTATCGCGCCGAGAACACTATTACTGGCTTCCCCAGAGCCAAGCAGAACAAACTGGAGCACAGTAGAGCGCACTAATCCACCGAACAGCAGCGTACACCGCGAAAGACAGATCTATCCAAACCTAACCCAAACGAACTTCACGGAACCAAACGGAACTCAACTCGACATGACAGGCCGATACCAATACTGCTGGCCTCCCCAGAGTCAAGCAGAATATGCTAGAGCTCAGTAGAGCGCGGAAATCCACCCAATACCAGTGTACAGCACAGAAGGTAAAGCAATCCTATCCTATCCTTACCAAACGCAACATAAGCAGTCGTAACGTTATCCAAACCCCCGTGCCACGACCGCTACCGCTGGCCTCACGAGAGCTAAGCAGAGTATAGCAGAGCAACGTAGAACGCTGAAATCGTCCGAATGGTAGTGTACAGCACAAAAGTCAAAACTGTCTCAGCCAAACTTAACCAAATATAACCTAACAAGGCATAACGTAACACAACCTAACGTGCCGAAAGCATGATTCCTGCCGTCCACGAGGAAAGGCAGAAAATATTAGTGGAGAGTAGGGCGCAGAAATCCATAGGATCGCATTGAACAGCAGAAAAGTCAAAAATATCCAAACCTAGCCCAGACTAACATAATATAGCCTACCGTAGGCAAACTCAACCTAACGTGCCACGGACACTATTGCTCGCATCCCGCCGGTCGAGCTAAGCGTAGTAGAGCTATGTAGAGGGCAAGAATGCACCGAATAACAGTGTACAACACAAAAGTCAAAGCTATCCTAGCATGACATATACAAATGTAATATATCCAAACGCAACCTAACCCAACTTAACGTGCCGAGACCACTATCGCTGGCCTCGACAGAGCCACACGGTATACACTAGAGCACAGTAGAGCGCAGAAGGCCACCAAATAGCAGAGCATAGCACACAAGTCAAAGATATCCGTACCTAACCTGACCAATCCTAGCTCAACCAAACGTAGAATAACTACACCTAAGGACACGAGACCTCCATCCCTTGACTTCCCAGAGCCCTACATATCATATTATACCACAGTAGAGTGCAGAGATCCACTGATTAGCAGCGTGCAACACAAAAGTCAGTGCCACCCTAACCAAACCTAACCGAACGCAACCGAAATCGCCCAATCGGGTTGGGTCATGTTACGCTTGGCTGAGTTACGCTTGGTTATGTGAGGCCAGGGTAGCTTTGACTTTTCTGCTGTGCACTGCTATTCGGTGGAATTCTGCGCCCCACTGTGAAGTAGTTTCCCCTGCTATGCTCTGGGAATTCCAGAAATATTGGCCGGGGCGCCTTAGGATGGTATAGGTTACGTTTGATTAGGTTAGGTTTGTTTGTGTTAGGTTGATATACATATGACTTTCTTGATATGCGATGACATTCTATGGACGTCAGCGCTCTGTTCTCCTCTCATATGCCCTGGTTGGCGACGGGGCGGACAGCAACAATTGACTCGGCACGTTAGGTCCAGGTGGGATACGTTTGGTTAGGTTGTGTTAGCTTTGGTAAGGTTTGGATGGCTTCGACTTTTCTGCAGGACACTGGGATTCTTGGGATTTCTGCGCCCGGCACTCATCTCTTACGCTGTGCTTGGCTCTGTGGAGGCCAGCAATACTGGTCGCGGTATGTTGGGTTTAGTTAGATTACGTTTGGCTTTGTTAGGTTACATTGGGTTATGTTGGGATAGCTCCGACATATGTGCTCAACACTGACATTATATGGACTTATGTGCTCAACTGCGCGCTATCATGTTCTGCTCGTCTCTAGGGATGCCAGTAATAGCGCTCTCGGCGCGATAGGTTCAGATAGGGTACGTTTGTATCGGTTAAGCTTGCTCTGGTTTGGTTTGGATTGCTTCGACTCCTCAGCTATACGCAGCGGATCTATCGATTTCTGCGCTTTACTCTGCTTTATTATGCTCTGCTTGGCACTTTGGAGGGCAGCAATAATGGTCGCTGCACGTTAGCTTGGGATCGGTTACGTTTGGTTCGGTTAGGTTTGGTTGGGTTTGGTTTGGTTAACCTTGATATGTGTGCTCAACACGAATATTCTATACACTTCTGTGCTCAACTGCGGTCTATCATGCTCTGCCTGCCTCCAGGGAAGCCAGCAATAGTGTTGGCGGCACGTTAGGTCTAGTTATTCAACGTTTGGTTAGGTTAGGTTAGGTCTGCTTAGGTCAGGATATCATTGATTTTTGTTCTGTACATTGCTATTTGGTGGCTTTCTTCACTGTACTGTGCTCCACTAAACCCTGCTCGCCTCTGGGGAGACCAGCAATTGTGGACATGGCACGATAAGTTGCGTTAGGCTACGCTTGGCAATGTTACGGTTGGTCATGTTAGGATAGTGTAGCTTTGACTTTTGTGCTATACACCGCTAAATGAAGCATTTCTACGCACCGCGTTCCTCTGATGTACTCCGCCCGACTCTGGGGAGGCCATTAATAGCTGTCTGGGCACTTTAGGTTCAGTTAGGCTACGTTTGGTAAGGATACGTTAGCTGAGGTTAGGCATGGATTGCTTCGACTTTTGCGGTATAGACTGCTTTTCGGGGAACTTCTGCGCTCCACTGTTCTTTAGTGTGTTCTGCTTGGCTCTGGGGAGGCCAGCAATGGCGGTTTCAGCACACAAGTTTGAATTACGTTACGCGTAGCTTTGCTTGGTTTCGAATATATTTGGTCAGAGTGGCTTTGACTTTTGTGTTTTTCACTGCTATTCCGTTGATACCTGTGCAATGCATTGCTCTACTAGCATCTGCTTTTCTCTGGGGAGGCCAGTAATCGCGGTCCTGGCAGGTTTGGTTGAGTTATGTTACATTTAGGTAGACTTGGTTTGGTTCAGTTTGGTTAGGGTGGCTTCGACTTTTGTGCTATACACTGCTTTTCTGTCGACATTCGCGCTCTGCATTGCTGTACTAACATCTGCTTTTCTCTGGGGAGGGCAGCAATGGTGGTCGCGGCACGTACTGTTTGGCGAGGTTACCTTTGACTAGGAGAAGTTAAGCTAAGTTTGGTATGGATGGCTCTGACTTCTGTGCTATACACTGTTATTCGGAGGATTTCTGCGCTCTACTGCTCTCTAGTACGTCCTGCTTGGCACTGCGGAGGCCAGCAATAGTGGTCGCCGCACGTTAGGTTGAGTTATGTTACGTTTGGTTCTGTTACGGTTGGTTAGGTTAGTAGAGGATAGCTTTGACTTTAGCGCTATAGTCTGCAATAAGGTTCATATCCGCTTCCTACAGTGCTTTAATACTTTCAGCCTGGCTCTGGGAAGGCTAGCAATAGTGGTCTCGGGTCGTTGTGCTGGGTCAGGTTTCGTTCGGTTAGGTTGGCTTAGGTAATGTTTGGTCAGGTTAGCTTTACCTTTTGTGCAGTACGCTGCTATTCGGTGGATTTCTGCTATCTACTGTCAGCTAGCATGTCCTGCTTGGCTCTGTGGGGCGCAGCAGCAGCGGTCTCGGCACGTTCCGTATCGTCAGGCTATTTTTGGATATGTCGTGTTGGCTTGGGTTAGGCTTGGGTAGTTTTGACATTTCTGATGCACCCATCGATTATTTGGATTTCTGCGATCTAGTCTCCAGACACGTGTTCTGCTCGACTCTGGG
>NW_016909238.1:0-504 GCF_001483705.2 Eufriesea mexicana | reverse complement strand
CCATCGAATAGCAATCCAGAACGCACCAGTCATAGCTACCGTATCCTAACATAAATAAAGATATCATAAACGGACGTAGCATAACTCATACTACCGTGCCGAGCTCTGTATTGCTGTCCTCCACAGAACCAAGCGGTATATAATATTACTGGAGCACAATAGAGCGCAGAATCCCACCGAATAGCAGTGCGTAGCACGAAAGTCCAAACTACCCTATCCTAACCTCACCAATCGTAACATAACCGAACGTAGCATTTCTCAGCCTACCATGCCACCATCACCTCTGCTCGCCTCCCCAGAGTCGAGCGGAGTATAGTAGAACAATGTAGAGCGTGGGAGTTCACCGAATAGCAGCGTACATCAAAAAAGTCATAGAAAACCAACCCAAACTTTCCTTACTTAACCCAACGATACGCGACCTAACCCAACCGAACGCGCCAGGACAACCATTACTGGCAACCACAGAGCCAAGCAGAGCATATTAGATCACAACAGAGAGCGGAA
>NW_016909237.1:0-30777 GCF_001483705.2 Eufriesea mexicana | reverse complement strand
CACTGTTATCAGGTTGATTTCTGTGATCAACCGTGCTCTACGACATTATGCTTGTCTCTGTGGCGGCCAGGAGCTGTGGTCGCGGGTCGTTGCTTTGAGCTGTGCTACGCTTGGTTGGGTGAGGTTAGGTCAGGTGAGGTTAGGATATCTTCGACTTTTGAGCTATTCACTGTAACGCGGTCGATTTTTCGCACTACTGCGCTCCAGTACATTCTGCTTATCCACGTGGGTACCATCAATTTTGTTCTCGTCACGTTAGGTTTAACAAGGCTACGTTTGGGTATGTCACGTTTGGCTGTGTTAGAATATGCTTCAGTGACATACACTGCTTTCCGGCTGATTTTTGTGGTCTACTGTGCTCTACTGCTTTCTGCTTGGCTATTGGGAGGCCAGAAGCAGTGGTCCCTGCACGTAATGTTGTGATAAGCTACGATTGGTAAGGTTTGCTTAGGTCATGTTTTGCTGGGCTACCTAAGGCTTTTGTGCTGTTCTCTGCAATGCGGTAAATTCCTGCGATCTACTGTGCTCCAGTACAGCCTGCTTGTCTCCATGGTTGCCTGCACTAGTGGTTTCGTCATGTTAGGGTGAGATACGTTACGTTTGGGTACGTTGCGTTTGGCTAGGTTAGGACTGGCTACTTTGACTTTTGTGCTATTCACTGCCATCCGCTGGATTTTTGCGCTCTAACGCACTCTAATATGCTCTGCCTGGCTCTGGGCAGGCGGGCAATAGTGGTCTCGGTGCGTTAGTTTCAGTTAGGCTGCGTTCCGCTAGGTTATGTTTCGTTAGGTTAGGATAGGGTATCACTGACTCTTGGGCTATACACTATTATTCGGCGGATTTCTGAGATTTACATTGCTCTACTATACTGTGCTCGGCACTCGGGATGCGATCAATAGTGGTCACGGCACGTTAGGTTGAGTTATGTTACGTTCGGTTACGTCAGGTCAGGCTACGTTTGGTTAGTGTAGCTCCGACTTTCTTGCTGTACACAGTTGCTCGGTGTGCTCCTGCCCTCCACTGTGCTGTACTCTAATCTGCTATTCCCTGGTGAGTGCAGCAATAGCAGTCACGGCAAGTTACGTTGGGTTCTTCTACATTAGATTTCGTTACGTTAGTTTCGGATAGGTATGGATGCCTATGACCTTTCTCATGTAAACTGCGATTATGTTGGTTTCTGCGCCCTACTCTCCTCTAATACGTTCTGCTTGGCTCCGGGGTGGCCAGCAATGGTGGTGGGGGAGTGTTCGGTTCAGCTTCGTTACGTATGGTAAGGTTGAGATTGGTTACGTAAGGCTATGTTTCCTTTTATTTTTGTGCTGCATACTGCTTTCGGTGGATTTACACACTCTGCTGTGCTCTAATATGTTCTGCTTTGCTATGGGGAGGACGGAAATGGTGTTCGCGGCATGGCAGTTCGAGTTGGGTCTCGTTTGGTTAGTTTTTGTTAGCATGGGTAAGGTTTGGACAGCTCTGACTTTTCTGCTTTACACTGCGATTCTATAGATACCTTCGCGATACGCTCCTCTAATATGCTCTGTATGGTCCTGGGGAGTCCAGCAATAGTGGTCGCGGCACGTAAAGTTAAACCATATTACGTTCCGCCTGGTTATGTTTGGTTAGGTCAGGGCGGCGTAGCATCGACTTTTGTGCTATACTCTGCTATTCGGTGGATTTGTGCGCTCTTCATTGCTCTACTATACTCTATTCGACTCTGGGTAAGCCACCAATGGCGGTCGTGGCGCGACAGGTTGTGTTAGTCAACGTTTGGTTAGGTTAGGTTTGGTTGGGTTAGGTTGGTATATCATTAACTTTCGTACCATACACCGCCGTCCTATGGACCTTTGCGTTATACTGTCCTCCAATTTTTCCTGCTTGGTGCCGGGGAGGCCAGTAATAGCGGTCTCGGCCCTTTATGTTGAGTTATGTTACGTTTGGTTACGTTATGTTCGTTTTGGTTAGGTATGGATACATTTTACTTTCGCGGTATACGCTGCTTTTCGGAGGATTTCTACGCTCTACTGTGCTCTAGTATGTTCTTCATGTCTCTGGGGAAGACAGTAATAGCGCTCTCGGCGAGATAGGATGAGATAGGGTACGTTTGTTTCCGTTACGCCTGCTCTGGTTTGGTTTGTATTGCTTCCACTTTTCAGCTATAGACAATGGTTCTTCAGATTTCTGCGCTCTGCTCTCCTCCTTTATGCCCTGCTAGGCACTGTGGAGGGCAGCAATACCGATCGCGGCGCGTTAGCTTCGGGTCGGTAACGTTTGGTTAGGTTAGGTTTGGTCGGGCTTGGTCAGGTTAATATTGATATGTGTGCTCAACACGAATATCATATGGACTACTGTGCTCTACTGTGCTCTATCATATTCTGCCTGTCTCCGGGGAAGACAGCAATAGAGTTTGCGGCACGTTAGGTTTGGTTACTCTACGTTTGGTTATGTTATGTTAAGTCTGGTTAGGTCAGAGTGTCTTTGACTTTTGTGCTATGCTCTACTATTTGGTGGCTTTCTGCGCTCTACTGTGCTGTGCTCTACTCTGCTCGTCTACGGGGTGACTAACATTAGTGGTCATGACTCGATAGGATGCGCTAGGATAAGTTTAGTAATGTTACGATTGGCTTGGTTAGGATAGAGTAGCTTCGACTTTTGAGCTAAACTCCGCTATTCGGAGGATTCCTACGCTCTACATCGCTCTACTGTAACCTGCTCGACTACGGGGGCCCAGTTATAGTATTCCCGGCACGTTTCGTTGAGTTAGGCTACATTTGGTTTGGCTATGTTATCTTTGGTTAGGCTTGGGTTGCTATGACTTTCGTGGTATAGACTGTCGTTCGGCGGATTTCTGCGCCCTACGGTGCTCTAGTGCGTTTTGCTTGGTTCTGTCGAGGTCGGCAATAATGCTCTCCGCACGTTAGGTTGGGTTACGTAACGTTTGGTTAGGTTACGTTTGGTTTGTTTAGGATAGAGTCACTTAGGCTTTCTCGCTATACGCTGCTATCCGTTGGATTACTGCGCTCTTCACTGCACTACTATCCTCTGCTCGGCACTGGGGAGCCGGGCAGAGCGGTCTCGGCACGATAGGCTGTGTTACGTGCCGTTTTCTTTTGGTAGATTATGTTACGTTTGGTTAGGATGGCTTTGACCTTTGCGTTACACACTGCTATTCATTGGATATCTGCTCCCTAGAGTTCTCGGCTCGTTACGATTACATATTCTACGTTCTGTTAGGATAGGTTTGGTCAGGCTTGGTTAGTATATCTTCGACATTTGTGCTATACACTGCCACCTGGTGGCTTTCTGCGCTCTACAGTGCTCTAATATGCTCCGCTTGACGCTGGCGAGGCCAACAATGTTGGTCTCGGCACGTTAGTTTGGGTTAGGCTACGTATGGTTTAATTGGATTATGTATGGCGATTTCAGGATATCTTCGACTTTTGTGGTTTACACGTCACTGCGGCGGATTTCTGCGCTCTACCGTCTTCTTGTAAAGCCTTATTTTCCCTGGAGAGGTCAGCACTAGCGGCCTTGGCACGTTAGGTTGTGTTGGGTTACGTTTGGTCGTGTTATGTTTGGTTAGGTTAGGTTATCTTCGACCCTTGCGCTTTACACTTCAGTGCGGCGGATTTCTGCGCTCCACTCTGCTCTGGTATATTCTGCTTGGATCTGTGGAGGTGAGCAATAGTGGTTTAGGCACTTCATGTTGAGTTAGTTTAAGTTTGGTTATATTACGTTTGGTCATGTTGGCATCGGATGGCTTTGACTTTTGCGTTATACACTGCCTTTCGTTGGATTTCTGACTCATCATTGGTCTACTATACTCTGCTCGACTCTGGGGAGGCCAGTAACAGCGGTCACAGCTGTCAGCGGACACAATGTCACGATTGGATGGTCAGGTTGGGTTAGGTTAGGTTAGGCTGTGAAAGGTTAGGATATGGTGCCTTAGACTTTTGAGATGTATACAGCTATTGGGTGGAATTCTGTGCTCCACTCTGGTGTAATGTACCCTGCCTTGCTCTAGGAATTCCAGAAATAGTGGCCGCGGCACGTTTGTTTGTGTTAGGTCACGTTCGGATTGGTTATGATTGTTTGGGTCAAGTATGGGTTGCTTTGGCTATCCTGGCACACCATGCGATTCTATGGATTTCGGCGATCTCGCCTCCTCTAATATGTTCTGCATGGCGATGGGGAGGCCAGCAATAGTGTACTCGGCGCGTTAGGTTTAGTTAGTCTGCGTTAGGTTATGTTAGGTTAGGACATGTTGGTTTAGGGCTTCCTTGGCTTTTGCGCTATACACTGCTACTTAGTGGTTTTCTGCGCTCCACTGTGCTCCAGCATATTCTGCTTGCCTCTAGGGAGGCCAGCAGCAGTGGTCTCGACACGTTAGATTATGTCAAGGAACGTTTGTTTATATTACGTTTGGATAGGTTAGGACAGGGTAGAGTTGACTTTCGCGCTATAGGCTGATATTCGGTGGATCCCATCGCACTAGTCTCTGCTTCTCTGTAGGGAGCCCAGCAGTAGTGTTCGTGGTGCGTTTGTTTGTGTTAGGTTACGCTTGCCTTGGTTTGTGTAGGTTTAGTTCGGTTAGGGTTGCTTTGACTTTTGTGCTATACGCCGCTATTCGGGAGATTTCGGCGCTTCATTGTGCACTTGTATATCCTGCTTGGCTACGGGGAGGCCCGCAATAGCGGTCGTGTCACGTTTGGACGAGACACGTTACGTTTTGCTTGGCTAGGTTAGTCTATGTTAGGTTAGGATCGCCATGACTTTTGTGCTGTACGCTGATATTCGGTGGATTTTTGCGCTCTACGTTGCTCTACTATACTCTGCTCGACTCGCGGGAGGCTAGCAACAGTGGTCTCGGCACGTTTCTTTGAGCTTGTCTATGCCGGTTAGGCTTCGTTAGCTAGGGTTAGGTTTGGTTATCATTGACTTTTGTGCTATACACAGCAATGCTGTGTATTACAACGACCTACTTTGCTCTAGTATACACTGCTTGGCCCTGGAGAGGCAAAGAGTAGTGTTCTCGGCACGTTAGGTAGAGGTAGGATGCGCACGGTTATGTTACGTTTGGATACGTTAGGATAGGGTAGCTTCGACTACTTTGCTATGCACTGCGATTCCATGGATTTATGCACTCTACTATCCTCTGATATGTTCTGCCTTGCTGCGAGGAGGGCAGCGATAGTGGCCTCGGCACGTTTGGAAGAGATATGCTACGTTATGTTACGTTACGTTTGGCTAGGTTATGGCCGGTTAGCTTTGACTTTTGTGCTGTACACTGCTGTATGGTGGATTTCTGCCATCTACTGAACTCTAATAGGCTCTGCCTTGTTCTGGGGATGCCAGCAACTCAAATGCCGGCAAGGTAGGCTGAGCTATGTTACGTTTAACTTGCTTTGGTTTGGTTATTTCTAGTCACTAAAGCTTTGACTGCTGCACTGTGCACTGCTATTCGGCCGATACCTGCGATATGCATTGCTCTGATATCCTCTGCTGTCTATGGGCAGGCCAGTGAAAGTGGTCGTGGCACGTGTGGATAGGTTAAGTTACGCTAGGTTAGGTCACATTAGGTAAAGTTTTGCCAGGATGGCTTTGAATTATATGCCGTGCACCGCTGTTCGGTGGATTTCAGCACTCTACCTTGCTCTACTGTTCTCCGCCCGACTCTCGGCGTGCCAGCAATGGTGGTCGAGGCACGTTAGGTCGAGTTAGGTTACGTTTGGTAGGGTAAGGTATGGCTTGGTTTGGCTAGGATAGCTTTGACTTTCGTGTTGCGCACAGTCATTCGGAATATTCCTCCCCACTACTATGCTCTAGTATGTTCTGCCTGGCGCTGCGGAGGCCAGCAATAGGTTTCTCGGCCGGTTAGGTTTAGTCATTCTACGTTTGGTTAGGTTAGGTTTTGTCTTGTTTTGCTAGGATGGCTTTGAATTTGTGCTATACGCTGCTATTCGGTGGATTTCTGCGCTCTACTGCGATGTAATATTCTCTGCTTTGCTCTGGGGAGGCCAGAAATAGTGGCTGCGGCGCGTTAGTCTGTGTTACGTTACATTTGGTTCGGTTAGGCTTTGTTTGGATTATGTTAGTATATCATCGACTTTTGTTATATACACTGCCATTCCATGAACTTCTGCGCTACACTCTCCTCTAATATGCTCTGCTTGGAGATTGTGAGGCAACAATAGTGGCCTAGGCATATTAAACTGTGTTAGGTTTCGTTTGGTTACGTTAGGTTTGGTAAGGTTGGGATAGGATAGCCTTGACTTATGTGCTATACACTGCTATGCGATAGATACCTGTGCGCTGCATTGCTGTGCTGGCATCTGCCTGTCTCTGTTGAGGTCAGCAATGGTGGTCGTGACACGTTTGGTTGTGTAGTGCTGTTTTTGGTTGGGTCAGGTTAGGTTAAGTTTGGTAAGGATTGCTTTGACGTTTGTGCTATACTCTGCTATTCAGAGGATTTCTACGCTCTACGTTGCTCTAGATAACTCTGCTTGGCCATGGGGATTCCAGCAGTGTTGGTCACGGCACGTTAGTCTATGTTAGGTTGCGTTTGGTTATGATGCGTTTGTCTTGGTTAGGACAGGGTAGCTTCGCCTTTGTGCTATACACTGAAATTCGGTGGATTTCTGCGCTATGCTCGGTTAGATAAGGTTTGGATATGTTTCGACATGATAGCTTTCACTTTCGAGCTATACACTGCTATTCGGTGACTCCTGCTCCCTACTGTTGTCTAATATGTTCTGCTTGGCTCAGGCGCGGCCAGCAATAGAGGTCTCTGCTCGTTAGGTTTAGTTATTCTAGGTTTTGCAAGGCTACGTTAGGCCTGGTTTGGTTAGGATGACTTTGACTTTTCTGGCATACACGGCTGTCCGGCGGATTTCTGCGCTCTTCTGTTATCTGGTACTCTCGGCTTAGCTGTGTGAAGCTCAACAATATTGTTATAGTCACTTTAGGCAGAGTTATGTTGCGTAAGGTAATGTTACGTTCGGTTGGCTAGTAGAGAATATCTTTGACCTTTGCGCTATACACTGCTCTTCGGTGGGTTTCCCCGCACTACTGTGATATAATGTAATCTGCTTGGCTCTGTTTATGCTAGCAATAGTGGCATCGGCTTTCTAGGTATATTTATTCTACGTTTGGTTCCGTTGTGTTAGGTTTCGTTTGCTTAGGAAATCTCTCACTTATGTGGTGTACATTGCCACCTGGTTGCTTTCTGCGCTCTACCGTGCTCTAATATACTCTGCTAAAATCTGAGGAAGCCCGTGGCACGGCATGTTTTGTTAGGCTACGTTTCGTTATGTCACAATTGGTTGTTAGGGTCATGGCAGCTCTGACTTTTGTGCTGTACACCGCTATTCGGTGGGCTTCTACTCTCCACGTTGCTCTACAATGCTCTGTCCCACTCTGGGGAGGCCAGTGATAGATGTCTCAGCGCGCCAGGTTGGGTTATGCTACGTTCGGTTTGGGCATGTTAGGTTTGGTTAGGTTTGGATAGCTGCAACTTTCATGGTATAATCAGAAGTTCGGTGGATTCCAGCGCTCTAGTGTGCTCTAGTATATTCTGCTTTGCTCTGAGGAGACCAGCGGTATTGGTCTGGGCAAGTTAGTCTCTGTTAGGTTGCGTTTGGTTATGTTACGTTTCGTTAGGTTAGGATAGGCTAGCGTTGACTTTTGTGCTGTAGACCGCCTTTCGGTGGATTCCTTCGCACGACATTGCTCTACTATACTCTGCTCGACACTCGGGAGGCCTGCTGTAGTGGTATCGGCACGTTATGTTCAGTTAGGCAGCGTTTGATGTGGTTAGGTCAGTTTATCATCGACTTTTCTGCTCTACACTTCAGAGCGGCAGGTTTCTGCTCTCTGCTGTGCTCTAGCATACTCTGCTTTGCTGTGGGCAGGTCAGCAGTTGCGTTCTAGGCTCGTTAGTTTCTATTAGGTTACGTTCGGATGTCGTATGTTTTGTTAGGTTTGGTTGTGGTAGGTTTGACTTCTGTGCTGCACACTGCTCTTCAATCCAAGCCTAACCAAAGCTGACATGTACTTGTAAAACGTAGCCTATCTCAACCTAACGTGCCTAGACCACTACTACAGGCCTTTCCAGAGGCAATCAGAACATACTACAGCACAGTAGATACCCTTACCAGGCGCAAACAAACATAACCTTACCAAAAGCAACGTAACTCCATCTGGCGCGCAGCGGCCACTACTTCTGGCCTACTCAGGGCGTAGCAGAGTTTATTACATCACAGTAATGCAGAAATCCACCGAATAGCAGTGTATAGCGCAAGACGCAAAGCTGTCATGGCATAACCTAAAAGAACACGGCACAAACAAACATAACCTTACTCCACCTAACCGACCTACACCTCTATCGCTGACCTCCCCAGAGCCAATCAGGATAGACTAGAGCACAGTGGAATCCAGAAATCCGCGGCGTAGCTGTGTTAATCACAAAGGCCAAAGGTATTCTAACCTATCTATCCTTACCTAACCCAGCCAAACGTAACATAACATAACATAACATGCCGAGGCAACTATTGCTGTCTTTCCCATAGAGAAGCTGAACATATGAGATCACACTAGAGCGCAGAAGTCCACCGAACAACAGTCCATACCAAGAAAGACGTAGCTATCCATACCTGACCCAGACAAACATAATCTAATCAAACGCAACATAGCTGCACCTATCGTGAAGAGACCGCTATTGCTGGTCTCCACAGAGTCGAGCACAGTATAGTCGAATACAGTGGACTACAGAAATCAGCGGCGTTGCTGCGTAAAGCACAAAAGTATAGGATATCCTAACATATCCCGACTTAACCTAACCCAACCATACGTAGCCTGTGTTAGCATAACGAGCCGAGACAGCTAATGCTTTCTTTCCCTGAGCCAAGGTGAAAATATCCGAACACAGTGCAGCGATGAAATCCACGGAGGAGCAGTGCATAGCACAAAAGTCAAAGTTATCCTCTCCTTGCATATCCAATTCCAACACACCCAAACGAAGCCTAACTCAACATAACGTGCAGCGACCACAAATGCTGACCTCCACAGGGTCGAGCATGGTATAGCAGAGCAATATAGATCGTAGAAATACGCCGAGAATATGTGTATAGCGCAAAAGTGAAGGCTACCCAAACCTAACGTAACCCATCATAACCTAACCAAATGTAACGCATCTCATCCTAACGTGCGGCGACTACTATTGCTGACCTTCCCAGGGTCGAGCAGGGTATAGCAGAGCAATATTGTTCGTACAAATACCCCGAATAGCTGTGTACAGCGCAAAAGTCACAGCTACCCTCTCCTAACATGTCCAAACGTAATACAAACGATAGCAGCTTAACCTAACCTAACATAGCGCGACCACTTTTCGTGAATCCCCAGAGCCAAACAGAATATACTAGGATACAGTAGAGCGCAGAGAGCCACTAAGTAGCAGCGTATGACTCAAGAGTCAAATGCATCACAACCAACTGGGACCTAACCCAACCAAACAAAGCGTATACAACCTAAACTTAACGAGCAAAGATCATTACTTTTGCCCCGCCCACACACCGCCCAGTGCCGACAAGAATGTATTAGAGTGCAGCAGGGGCCAGAAATCCGTCGAATAGCAAAAGTCAAATCTAGCCCCTCCAAACCTAACCTACCGTAATGAAGGCAAGCGTAACCATACTCAACCAAACGTGAGGGGACCACTATTACTGGCCTCCCCAGAGACAAGCAGAACATACCAGAGCAGAGTGGAACTTAATAATCCACCAAATTGCTGTGTTCATCGCAAGAGTCAAAGGTATCCTAACCTAACCTGTCCTGACTTATCCTATCCAAACCTCACGTAACACAATCCAACGAGCCGGGACCTCTGATGTTTGCATCCCGAGACACAAGCTGAAAATAGTAGAGCACTCTAGGGCGGAGATATCCACCAAATAGCACTCTGTGGCACAAAAGTCAAAGCTATGATATCCTAGCCTATCCAAACCTAACATAGCCAAACGTAACGTAGCGCGACCTAACGTGCCGAGTCCGCTATTGGTTGCCTCCACAGAGCCGTGCAGCATATACTAGAGCCCGGTAGTGTGCCCAAATCCACTGAACAGCTGTGTATGTCCCAAAAGTTAAAGCTATCCCAACCAAGCCTAACCAAACCCAACCTAACCAAACAAACATGCCTCAACCTAACGTGCCGCGACGTCTAGTCCTGGCGTCCCCAGAGCTCGAAAAGTTAGATAGAGCGCAGCGGATAGCAGAAGTCCGTAGAATAGCAGTGTGTAGCACGAAAGTCATAGCTATGCTAACCTAACGGAACAAATTATATCATAGCCAAACTTAATATCACGCAAGCTACCATGTCGCGACCACTATTGCTGGGCTTGCCATACCCAAGCAGAGTATAACAGGGCAGAGTAGAGCGCAGCCATCCATAGAATCGCAGTGAAAAGCAGATTGGTCAAGCCTATCCAAACCTTTCCCAAACTTACGTAAACCGACCAAACGTTGACTAGCTACACATGACGTGCCTCGGCCACCATTTATGGCCTCCCCAGGGTAAAGAAGCCGACATTAGAGCGCATTAGATCACAGATACTCGCCGCATATCAGTGTATATCATAAGAGTGATGCTACCATATCCTAACCTAGCCTATGGTAACATAACCATGGGCAGTAAAACTCGTCCTAACACGATGGGACCACTATTGCTGCCCTCCACAGAGCCAAGCACAAAACACTGGGGCACAGCAGCGCGCAGAAATCACCCCGAACATAGTGTATGGCACAAAAGTCAGAGCTATACTGACCAAAGCGTTCATAACCTAACAAAGCCGAACGCAATCTAGCCGCAACTAACGTGCCGCTACCACAATTGCTGGCCTGCACAGAGCGAAGCGGTACATACTAGAGGAGTGTAGATCGCAGAAATCCATAGAAACGCTGTGCAAAGCGCAAAGGTCAAAGTTATCCTGTCCCAACCTAACCAAACGTAACGTAGCCGAACGTAGGTTAACACAATCTAACATGCCGAGACGACTATTGCTCGCCTCCCCAATGCCGAGCAGAATATTCAAGAGCACATCAAGGCGCAGAAATCCGCCGAATAGCGTTGAACTGCACGAAAGTCACAGCTATCATAACCAAACATTACCTACTCTAAGATAACCTGACGTAGTATAACTAAGTCTAACGCGCCGAGACCACATTTGCTGGCCTCCTCAGACCCAAGAAGGACATACTAGAGCACAGTGGTATGCATAGTCCAAAGGACCGCAGTGAATAGCAGAAAAGACACACATACCCAATCCTAACCCAAACTAACATAACCTGACCAAACGTAGACGACCTCAACATGACGTGCCGAGAACACTATTCCTGGCCACCCCAGAGCCAAGCAATTCACACTAGGGCACTGTAGGGCGCAAAAATACGAAGAATAGAAATGTACAGCCCAAAGTCAAAGCTACCCTAACAAAACATAGCCTCACCTGACGTAACCAAACGCAGCCAATCCATACCTGACGTGTCGCGACCACTGCTGCTGGCCTCACGAGAGCCAAGCAGAGTATCGCAGACGTCTTCGAACAGCAGTGTATAGCGAAAGAGTAGAGATATACTAACGTAACCAGACCTACCCTAACCAAGCCAAACGCAGTACAGCTCAACTTCACGTGCCGAGACAACTGTTCCTGGCCTCCACAGAGCCAAGCAGGACGTAGTAGAGCACTCTAGAGCGCAGAAATTCACCGAACAGATGACTATGCCACAAAAATCGAAGCTATCCTTACCAAACAAAGCCAAACCTGCCGTAACCAAACGCAACCTATCTGAAACTTGCGTGGCATTGCCACTATTCCTGGCTCCCTCAGAGCCAAGCAGAGAGCAGTACAGCAATGTAGAGCGCAGAAATCCGCTGAACGGCAATGTACAGCACAATAGTCCAAGCTATCCTATCCTAACCTGACAAACCTAACGCAGCCAAACCTAACGTAACTCTACCCTACGCGCAGATACCACAATTGCTGGCCGTCACAGCTCGAAGCAAAGTATTCAAGGGAACAGTACACCGCAGATACAGACCGCATTGCAGTGCATAGCTCAAAAGTCAAAGATAACCTGAACCAACCTGGCCTAGCCGAATGTGACCAAACGCAGCCTATCTCAGCATAACGTGCCGAAACCACAATTGCTGGCCTCCACAAAGCGAAGCAGCGCATACTGGGGCACAGTACAGCGCAGAAGTCCAACGTATAGCAGTGTATGTCACAAAAGTCAGAGCCATCCGGTACTAACCTAATTAAGCGTAAAGTAACCAACCGTAACCTACCTCAACACAATTTGCCGAGAACAATGTTGCTGCGCGCGCCTGAGCCAAGCAGAGCATATTAGAGGAGAGTGGATAGCAGAAGTCAATAAAACCGCAGGGTATAGTGCAAGTGTCAAAGATACCCTATCCTAGCCTAGCCGAACTTAACACAACCGAACGTAGCCCGACTCAACCAAACGTGCTGGGATCATTTTTCCTGGAACCAGCAGAACCACGCAGAACATATAAGAGAAGAATAGAACGCAGCAATCCGTAGAATAGCAGAGTATATTTTAAAGCTACACTGACCAAACGTTGCCTAGCCCAAGCTAACCGAACATAACCAGACCAAACATAACGTGCCGGGACCACTATTGCTGGCATTTCCAGGGTAAAGATTGTAATATTAAAGCGCTGTAGGGGGCAGAAATCCACCTAATAGCAGGCCATAGCGCTAAAGACAAAGCTCTCCTCTTCTAACCTAACCAACCGTAACATAACCAAACGTGACATAACACTACCTAACGTGCCGAGACCGCTAATGTTGCACCCGCCAGGGACAAGCTGGACATACCAGAGCACAGTAGAGCGGAGATATCCACCGAAGGGCAGTCTACAGCACAAAGGTTGAAGCAATCCTGACAAAACTTAACACAAACCCACCTCACTGAACGTAACCTAACAAAACGTAACGTGCCGAAATCTAACTTAACCAAACGTAACATAACCAAACGCAAAATGACACACACCCACACGTCGCGGGCACCATTTCTGGCCACCGCAGAGCAAAGCAGAGATTATTAGATTAGAGTAGGGCGCAGAAATCCACCGAACAGATGTGCATAGCACAAGTGTCATAGCTATCCAACCTAACGTAGCCAAGCATAACGCATCCAACCTGCAGTAACACAACCGTACGTGCCGAGGCCACTATTACTGAGCTCCCCAGAGCAAGGCAGAGCATATTAGGGCACAGAGGAGCGAAGAAATACACGGAATAGCAGTGTATATCACATAAGTTGAAGCCGTCGCTTCCAGGCCTCACAAATCGTAACATAACCAAACGTAAAATAACTCAAAATAACATGCCGCAACCACAATTGCTGGTCTCCCCAGACGCGAGCAGTGTACAGTGTATAGGAGAGCACAGTCGAGAGCAGAGATTCACCTGATAACAGTGTATACCACGAAAGTCAAATATATCCAATCCTAACGCAACGAAACCTAACGCGGCCGAACGTATCGTGACACGACCTAACGTGCCGCGACCACAAGTGCTGGTCTCCCGAGAATCCAGCAGAATATATTAGACAACAGTAGACCGCAGAAGTCATCCACAAGGCTGTGTGTAGCACAAAGTCAAAGCTATTCTGTCCTAACCTGACCTATCGTAACGTAACCTAACCGTACGTAGCCTAACTGAACACAACGTGCCGAGAATACCTTTGCTCGCCTCCCCAGAGCCAAGCAGAGCATATTTGAGCAATGTAGAGCGCAGATATCCACCAAATAGCAACGTATAGCTCAAAAGTCATAGATATCCTTACCTAACCTGGCCCAACCTGACCTAACCGAACGTAGAGTAACTAAATCTAACGAGCCGAGACCTAAACTGCTGGCCCTCACAGAGCAAAGCAGAACATATTAGAGCAGAGTGGATCGCAGAAGTCCGCCGAATAGCAATGTACAGCACAAAAGTCAAAGATATCCTAGCCTAACCATACCAAACATAACATGCCCAAACGTAGCATAGCTCATCCTAGCGTGCATAGACCATAGTTGCTGACATCCCCAAAGCCAAGCCGAATACACTAGAGCACAGTAGAGCGCTGAAATCCAACGAAAAGCAGTGTATAGCTCAAAAGCCAAAGATATCCTCTCCTAACTTACCACAACGTAACATATGTAGACGTAACGGAACGCATACTGACGTTCACGACAGCTATTGCTGGCCTCACGAGAGCTAAGCAGAGTATAGCAGAGCAATTTAAAGCGCTGGAATCGTCCCAATTGCAGTGTAAAGCACAAAAGTCAAAGCTATCCTAACCGAGCCTGACCAAACCTAGCCTATCCAAAGGTAACATGACTTAACGTAACTTGCCGAGAGCACTATTCCTTGCGTCCACAGAGACAAGCGGATTGCGATAGCGCACAGAAGTGAGATGAATTTCATAGAATAGGAGTGCGTAGCACAAGAGTCACAGCCATCCTAACCAAACACAACGTATCCTAACCTATCCGAACGTAATGTAACTCAACCAATCGTGGGTAACTACTATTTCTGGCATCAAGAGAGCCAAGCAGAGCATATTGGAGCAAGGTAGAGCGCAGAAGTCCACCGAACAGCAATGTACAGCGCAAAAGTCTAAGCTATCCTATCCTAACCTAACCCAACGTAACATAACCGAACGCAACGTACCTCAGACTAACGTGCCGAGATCAATACTGCTGACCGCCCCATATCGAAGCAGTATATACTAGAGCACAGTAGAGCGCAGAAATCCACCGAATATCAGTGTGTGGCACAAAGGTCAAAGATATCCTAACCTAAGCACGCCTAACCTATCCAAGCCAAGCGTAACATAGATAAACATAAGGTGCCGAGATTAATATTGCTGTCTTCCCCAAAGACAAGCTGGTCATATTAGAGTAATGTAGAAATCCCCCGAATTGCGGTGTAGAGCACAAAAGTTAATCAATCCCATTCTAACCTAACCAAACGTAAAGCAAGCTGGCGCGACGTAACACAAGCTGACGTGCTACGAAAGCTATTGCTGGACCCGCGAGAGCTAAGCATAGTATAGCAGAGCAATGTAGGACGCTAGAATTTCCGAACAGCAGTGTTGGGCAAAAAAGAATGGGATATCATAACCTAACCTGACCTAACATAGCCTAATCAAACGTGACCATTCCCAGCCGAACCCACCTTGCCCACAAATGCTGGCATCCCCATCTCCAAGCGGGGCATATTAGAAGTGAGTGGATCGCAGAGGTTCAAAGAATGGCAGTGTATAGCACGAAGACCATACATAACCTTACCAAACCCAAACAAACCAGTCCTAAGAGAACGTAACATATCCCAAACTAACGCGCCACGGTCGCAATTTCTGGAATTCTCAGAGCAAAGCAGGGAACATTAGGTCACAGTAGAGCGCAGAAATCCGCAGAATAACAGTGTACAGCACAAAAGTCAAAGCTACCCTAGCCTAACCTAACCACATGTAACAAAACCAGACGTAACATTATTCACACTAACGAGACTAAGCCACTATTGCTGGCGTCCCCAGAGCCAAGTAGGACATACTAGAGCACAGTAGAGCGCAGAGATCAACGGAATAGCAGCGCATATCGCGAAAGCCAAAGCTATCCGAGCTTTATCCAGACAAGCTTATCTTAACGAAGCGTTACCTAGTTCAACCTAAAGTGCCGAGACAACAATTGCTGGCATGCCCGTTGCCAAGCGGGGCATATTATTGAAGAATAGAGCGCTGAAGTTCATGGAATGGCACGCCATATAACGAACGCCAAATATAATCGGAGGTGTAGCAGTAAAATCGAAGCTATGTAGACCTTACCATACTAATTTAAACTGACCAAAGGTAACCTTACTCGGCCTAACATGCCACGGTCACCATTTCTGACCACCGCACAGCAAAGCAGAGCATATTAGAGCACAGTAGAGCCGGGAAATCCACCGAAAGGCAGTATGCAGCACGAAAGTCAAGGGTACCATACTTTATCCTAACCAATCGTATCACAACGAGACGTATTAAAGCTCAACCAAACGTGCCGCCGCCACTATTGCCGGCCACCCCAGAGACAAGCAGCACTTATTAGAGGAGATTAGAGCGCAGATATACATACAACAGCAGCGTACGGCAGAAAAGTCAAAGATATCCAAACGTAACCCACACTAAGGTAACATAGCCTATCGCAGCAAACCTCAACGTAACGTGCCACGACCACAATTGCTGGCCTCCCCAGGGACTAGCTGATTAGGGCAGAACACAGTGGAGGGTAGGAGTCCACCGCATAACTGTGTACAGCATGAGAATCAAAGCTAAACTACCCAAACCTATCTCAACTTGACCTAACCAAAGGTAACCTAGCTCAACCTAACGTGCCGCGACCACTGTTGCTTGCATCCCGAATGTCGAGCAGGGCACAGCAGAGCAATGTAGGGCGCAGACATGCACAGAATGGCAGTGTATAGCACAGAAGTCAAAGCTACCTAGTCCTGACATAGCCAAACGTAATAGTACCAGGCGTAACCTGACACAACCTAACTTGCCGCGACAGCTATTACTGAGCTCCCAAGGGAAAAGTAGAACATACTATAGCACAGTAGAGCGCAGAAGTTCACCGAAGCGCAGTGTATAGTGCAAAAGTTAAGGCCATCGTTCCCTAGCCTAACAAACCGTAACATAGCTAGACGTAACATTTCTCGAAGTATCGTACCGCGACCACTATCGCTGGGCTCCGCAGATTCGAGTAGAGTATAGTAGAGCCAGTAGAGGGCAGAATCCTACGGAATAACAGTTTATAACGCGAATGTCAAGGCTATCCAATCCTAACGCAGCGTAACATAGCCTATCCGAACGTAGCCTAACAAAACCTAACGTGCCGCTACGACGATTGCTTGCTTCCGCAGTTTCGTGCAGAGCATAGTAGATCGTTGTACAGCGCAGAAATCCACCGAAGAGCTGTGTACAGCACAGAAGTCTAAGCTTCGCAATCCTAACCTATCCTAGCGTAACATAAACTTACGTAATATATCTCAACCTAACAAGCAGAGACCACTATTACTGGCTTCTCCAGAGCCAACTAGAACATACTATAGCACAGTAGAGCGCAGAAATCAACTGTACAGCAGTGTATAACACAAAAGTGAAAGCTATCCTATCCTAACCTGACGAAACGTAACGTTTCCGGACGTAACATAAGTAAATTTATCGTGCCACGAAAATAATTTCTGGCCTTCCCAGAGTCGAGCGTAGTATGGTATGGGACAGTAGAGCGCGGAAAGCCACCAAATAGGAATGTATAGTACAAAAGACAAAGATACCCTGTCCTAACCTATCCAAGCGTAACGTAACCAAACGTAGCCTAGCTCAGTATGACTTGCCGAGACTACCATTGCTGGCATGCCCAGAGATAAGCGAGGCATATTAGATCAAAGTAGAGCGCAGATATCCATCGAACAGTAGTGCATAGCGCAAAAGTCAAAGCTGTCCTCTCCTAACATAACAAATCGTAACACAACCGAACGTAGCATAAATCAACTTAACGTGACGCGACCACTATTGCTGTCCTCGTCAGAGCAAAGCAGAGCATATTAGAGCATCGTGGAACGCGGAAACCCACCGATTATCAGTGTACAGCACAAAAGTTACAGCCATCCATCCGTATCCTAACAAAGCGTAACCTAACCAAACGAAATGTAACTCAATATAACGTGCCGAGACCACTACTACGGGTCTCGCCAGGGTCGAGGAGGGTACAGTAGAGCAATGTAGTGGGTACGAATCCACCGAATAGCAGTCTATTGCGCAGACGAAAATTCTATCCTATAATAACACATCCAAACTTAGTGTAAACGAACGTAACCTAACTTAACCTAACGTGCCGATGACACTATCGCTTGCATCCCCAGAGCCAAGCAGAATATACTACAGCACAGTTGAGCGCAGTAATCCACTGCATGGATTGTGTAGCTCAAGAGTCTAATCTACCCGATACTATCCTAGCCAAACGTAACGTAGACAAACGTAGCACAACACTTGCTGACATACCGAGACCACAATTGCTTCCTTCCAAAGATCCAAGCAGAAGATATTGGAGGTGAGTAGTGCGCAGATGTCCATAGGATCGCAGTGCATAGCACAATAGTAGAAGCTACCCTATCCCAGCATAGCCAAACGTAACATAACCGAACGTTGCTTAACTCAACCTAACGCGCCGAGGCCAGTCCCGCTTGCATCCCCAGAGCCAAGCAGAATATTCTAGAGCACAGCAGCGCGCAGCAATCCACTGCATTGGAATGTGTAGTACAAAAGTCAAAGATATCCTACCCTAACCTGTCCTAACCTTACCAAGCCGAACGTAGCCTAATTAAACATAACGTGGCGAGTATACCATTGCTGGACTCCCCAGAACCAATGAAGAGCGCAGAAATCCTTCGAATAGCTGTATGCTGCACAAAAGCCAAAGCTGTCTCCTCCTAACCTAGCCAACTGTAACATTACCGAGCGAAACATAACTCAACCTGAAGTATCGCGACCACTATTGCTGGCCTCCTCGGGGCCAAGCGGAACATATCAGAGGGGATACAGCGCAGACATCCATGGAATCGATGTGTATAGCAGAAATGTCAATGCTACACAAGCCTAGCCCGGGCCAACATAAATTAGCCAAACGAAGCCTAACGCAAAGCAACGAGCTGCGACCGCTATTGCTGGACACCCCAGGGCCAACCAGAATATAGTACAGCGCAGTAGAGCACAGAAGTCCACCGAACAATTGTGTATACCACGATAGTCAGTGCTATCCGCACGTAGCAAAAGCAAGCATTACCATTCCAAACGTAGCCTAATTGAACCTAACGTGTCTGGACCACCATTGATGGTCTCCACTGAGCCGAGCAGAGTGTAGTAGGGCCAAGTAGAGCGCAGAAGGCCACCAGATAGCAATATATAGCACGAAAGTCAAAAATATCATAACAAAACCATTCCTAACATAACCTAACAAAGCGTAGATTAAATAGACCTATCGAGCCGAGACCTCTGCATCTGTCCTCCTCAGAGCAAAGCAGAACATATTAGAGCATAGTAGAGCGCAGAATTCCGTAGAATAGCAGAGCATAGCACAATGGTCGAAGCTACCCGCACCTAATACAATCAAACGTTACATAGCCGAACGTAGCCAAGATATACCTTAGTGGCGCTCCAGATCCAAGCAGAATATTGCAGTGGAAAGTAGAGCGCAGTGATCCACCGCATTGTAGAGTATAGCGCAAAGCTCAAAGCTATCCGAACATAACCTTACCCAACATAACATAAGCATACGTAATCTAACTCAACCTAACCTGCGTAAACGTCTATTGCTGGCCTCTCCATCGCTAAGCAGAGCATATTAGAGGAGCGTAGAGCGCAGAAGACCATATAATCCCTGTGTATAGCAAAAAAGTAAAAGATTTCAGAACCAAACCCAAAGAAACCTGACCAAACCGGACCTAACTTAACACAACCTAACGTGCCGCAGCCGCAATCTCTGGCCTCCCCAGAGCAGAGAAGAGAATGTCAGATCACAGTAGAGCGTAGAAATCTACCGAATAGCAGCGTATAGCACAAGAGTAAAAGCTATCCCAGCCAAACTTAGCCAAACGTGGCGTAACCGAGCGTAACGTGACTCAACCTAACGTGCGGCGACCACTATACCTGGCGCCCCCAGAGACGAGCAGAGTGTGATTGCGCACAGTAGAGCGCACAAGTCAACAGATCAGCAGTGTATAGCGCAAGAGTCAAAGCTATCCTGACCTAACGCAACGTATCCCATCCAAGCCTAACTTACTCTAGCACAACCTACCTTGCCGCGGCCCAATTGCTGGCCGACGGAGTGTCGAGCATAGTATAGTAGAGCAATGTAGAGCGCAGAATTAAACCGAATAGCAATGTATAGCACAAAGGTCAACGCCATCCTATTCAAACTCATCCTAATCTGACCAAACCAAGGATAGCATAGCTGCACCAAACATGATAAGTCCACAATTGATGGCCTTCCCAGAGCCGAGCAGAGTATACTAGAAAAACGCAGAACGTAGAAATCCGCCGAATAGCAGTGTACATCGCAAAAGTCAATGCTATCATATCCTACCCTATCCAAGGGTAGTGTAACTAAACGAAACCTGACATAACCTAACGTGCCGAAACCGCTATTGCTGGCCTCCCCAGGGCTAAGCAGAATATGATAGAGCACAGTAGAGCGAGGGGTGCCACCGGATAGCAGCGTATAGCACAAAAGTCAAATATATTCCAACCTAACCTGTCCGAACTTAATCTAACCAAACGTGGACTAACTAAACCTAACGTGCCGAGACCACCATTGCTGGCTTTTCCAGATCCAAGCAAGACGTACTAGAGCGCACCAGAGCGCAGAATTCGACCGCATTCCGCTGTAGATGGCAGAAGTCGAAGTTATCCAAACCTAATGCAGACAAATCTAAGCTAACCAAACGTAACCTAAACAAACCTAAAGCGCCACGGCCGCTATTCCTGCCCTCACCAGAGCACAGCAGAGCATACGTGATCACAGTGGTGCGCAGAAATCCGCCGAAAAGCGTTGTGTACCGCAAAAGTCAATGCTATTCCCTCCTACCCATACAAAACGTAACATAACCGAACGTAGCCTATATCAAACTAACCTGCCGGGACCACCATGACTGGCCTCTCCAGAGCAGCGCAGGGTATAGTAGAGCAATGTATATAGTAGAAATCAGCCGAATAGAAGTTTATAACACAAAAGTCAAAGCTCCCCTCTCTTAAACCGTCCATACGTGATATAACCAAACGTAACTTCACATAACCTACAGTGCCGACAACACCACTGCTGGGTAAGCCAGTGCCAGGCAGAAAATGCTAGAGCACAGAAGAGCGCAGTATACCACCGTATAGCAGTGTATACGACGAAAGTCGAAGCTCTGCAGACCTGACCGAATCTAACATAACCCAACCAAACTCGGCATAACCCAACCTAACGTGCCGAGAACACAATTTCTGCGCCTCCCCAGTGCCAAGCAGAACATACTATAGAAGAGTAGAGGGCAGAAATCCATCGAACAGCAATATATGGCATAAAAGTCAAAGCCATCATAGCCAAACATAACCCAACCTGGCCTAACCAAACATAACCTAACACAACATATCGTGTCACGACCACTATTGCTGGCCGCCCCAGATTCTAGAGGAACATCGTAGATCACAGTAGAACGCAAAAATCCTCCGAGTGACAGTATATGCCACGAAAGTCAAAGCTATCCATACCTAACCCAGACAAACGTAACACAGCCAAACCTATCCTATTCCAACCTAGCGTACCGAGACCAATATTGCTTGCATCCCAAGATACAGGCAGAGCGCATTAGAGCACAGAAGGGAGCAGAAGCCCCCGGATATCTGTTTTTATCCCAAGAATCCATGCTACCCTCTCTTAACTTAACCGAACTTAACATAGCCAAACGCAGCCTGTATATAACTAACGTGCCGTGACTACTATTACTGGCCTCCCCAGAGTCGAGCAGAGTATAGCAGAGCACACGAAAGCGCAGAAATCCCCCGTATAACAGTCTACGCCAAGGAATTCAAGGCTATTCTTAACTACCCCGAACGAACATAACCTAACCATGCGAAGCATAGCAAAACCTAACGTGCAGCTGCCTCTATTGCTGGCCCCCCAGGAGGCGAGCAGAGTATAGTAGAGCATAGTAGAGCGCATAAATCCACCGAATAGCAGTGTTTAGCACAGGAGTCAATGCTATCCTAACCCATCCCATTCCAACGTAACCTAACTATACGTAATCTAAATCAACCCAACGTGCGGCGGCCAGTACAGCTGACCTCAACAGTGTCTAGCAAAGCATATTAGGGGAGAGTAGAGCCCAGAAATCCTTGGAATAACAGTATGCAGCAGAAAATTCGAAGCTCCCCTCTACAGACCTAACCAATCGTAACATAACCAAACGTAACCTAAGACAACACAAGGAGACGCGACTGCAATTGTTGGTCTTCCCAGAGTGAAGCAGAGCATAGTAGAGCGCAGACATCCACAGAGTACCGCTGCATACCACGAAAGCCAAGGGTATCAAGAGCTAACTCTGGCAAAAGTAACACAGCCAAGCGTAACCTAACCCGACCTAACGTGCCAAGACCACTATTGGTGACTTCCACAGAGCCAACCAGAACGAACTGGAGCACAATGGAGTGCAGAAATCCGTCTAATTGCAGAGTAGAATGCAAAAGTCGAAGACACCCTAACCTAACTTAACCTAACGGGGCGTTGTATGACACAACCTAATATACCGAGACCACTAGTTCTGGCCTTCGCAGAGACAAGCTGAGCATAATGGAGCACAGCAGAGCGAAGAAATCCACCTAAGATCAGTGTATAGGACAGTGGTCGTAGCAATCCTAGCCTTACCTGAGCAAGCGTAACGTAACCTAGCGTAACCTAACACGACCTAACGTGCCTAGACCACTGTTGCTGACTACCACAGTGCCAGACGGAACATAATAGAGCACAGTAAAGCGCAATAATCCGCCGCACTGCAGTGTAAAGCAAAAAAGCTAGAGACAACCTAACCTAACCTGACCTAACATAACTTTACCAAACGTAGCCAAACCCAACGTAACGTGCCGGTACCGGAGTTGCTGTTCCCCTCCGGAGCCAAGCTGAACATATTAGAGCACCACAGAGTGCAGAAATCAACCCAAGAGCTGCGTACAACACAATAGCTGTAGCTATCCTCTCCTAACCTGACCAATCGTAACGTAACCAAACGTAACATAACTCAAACTAACGTTACCCGACCACTATCGCTGGCGTCCCCGGAGACCTGAAGAACTTATTAGGGGAGTGCAGTGAGCCGAAATCCATAGAATCGCCGTGTATGGCAGAAAACTGAAGGCTACCAGAACCGAACGGGAACAAATATAAGCTAACCAAGGTAGCCTAATTCAACATAACGAGCCGCGACCACTATTGCTGGTCGCCCCAGGGCCAAGCAGAATGCAGTAGCGCGCAGTAGAGCGCAGAAGTCCACTGAAAAGCAGTGTATAGCGCAAAAGTCAAAGCTATCCCCCCTAACCTAATATTACATAACATGACCATACGCAAACGAACTATTCCTTTCGCGTCACGACCACTACTGCTGGCCACCGCAGATTCGAGCAGAGTATAGTAGAGCAATGTAGAGCGCCGATATCCACCGAACAGCTGTGTATAGCGCAAAAGTCAAACCTACCCTATCCTAACCTAACCAAACGTGGCATAACCAAGCGCAATATAATCCTACCTAACGTGCCTAGTCCACTATTTCTGGACTCGCCAATGCCAAGCAGAGCATACTAGAGCGCAGGAGAACGCAGAAACCCACCGACCAGCTATGATCACCACGAAAGTCAAAGCTATGCGATCATAAACCAAACAAACGTAGCATAACCCAACTAAGCCTAACTCAACCTAACAAGCCGGTACCACTATTGCTGGCCTTCACAGTATCTAGTACAGCATATTAGCGGAGAGTAGAGCGCAAAAATCAATGGAGCCGCGGTGTACAGCAGAAAAGTCGAAAATATCCAATCCTAGTTGAAGCTAACGTAACATAATCAAACGTACCATATCTCAACCTAACGTGCCGAGACCGCTATTACCAGCCACAACAGAACCAAGCAGAAGATACCAGAGCGCAGTAGAGCGCAGAAATCCGCCGCCTTGCAGTGTAAAGCACAGAAGTCAAAGATATCGTAACCTAACCTTACCAAACATAGCCTAACCATACGTAGCTTGACTCAACGTAACGTGCCGATGCCACTAATGCTGGCCCACCCAAATACAAGCTGAAAATGTCAGTGCAATGTAGAGTGCAGGCATCCGCCGAATAGAAGTGTACAGCGCAAAAGTCAAAGCTGTCCCCTCCTACATACAGTAGATGTCAGTAGAGCCTAGAAGTCCACAGAATGACGGTGTATGCCATGAAAGTTACAGCTATCCTGACCTAACACAAACAAACGTAACCTAACGAAACGTAGCCTAACTCAACACAACGTGACGTGACAATTATCACTGGGCACCCCAGAGTCGAGCAGTACAGAGCATAGAAATACTCCGAATAGCAGTGTATGGCATAAACTTCGATGCTACATTTTCCTATCCTGTCCGAATGTAATATAACCAAACACTACCTAACACAAACTAACGTGCCGAGACCACTTTTGTTTGAAACCTCTCAGCCAAGCAGCATATAGGGTACTGTATATCTCAGAGTGCTGCCAAATAGCAGCGCATAGCGGAAAAGTCAAATATATCACAACATAATGCGACTTAACATATCCTAACCGAACGTAGAATAACAAGGCATACCGCGCCAAGACCACTATTTCTGGCCACCTCAGTGCCGTGCAGAACATATCAGAGCACAGTAGAGTGCAGAAATACGTGGAATAGCAGTGTATAGCACAGAAGTCAAAGCTATTCCATCCTAATCTACCCAAACGTAATATAAACACACGTATCCCACCTTAAACTAACGTGCCGAGTCCACTACTGCTGGAATCCCAAGAGCCAAGTGGAATATACTATAGCGTAGTAGATTGCTTATAGCCACCAAATAGTAGCGTATAGCACAAAAGCCAAATGTATCCTAACATTACGTGGCCTAACCTAACCCAGTCAAACGTGGACCAACTGAACTTAGCGGGAAGAGACCTCTATTTCCGGTCTCTGCAGCGCAAAGCAGAACATACTAGAGCACAGTACGGGGCAGAAATTCAGCGTACAGCAGTGTATGGCACAAAAGTAAAAGCCATCAAAGCCAAGGCTAAGCCAACCTGGCTTAACCAAACTTAACCTAACCGTACCTATCGTGTCACGACCACAATGGCTGACCACCACAGAGTCGAGCAGAGCGTAATAGAGCACATTATAGCACAGAAATCCATCGAATATCAGTGTACGGCTCAAAAGTCAAGGTTAACCTATCCTAACCTAACAAAACGTAGCATACCCAAACGCAAGCCAGTCGAACCCAAACTGCCTAGACCACCATTGCTGGCATCCCCATCGCAAAGAAAAACATATTACTGAAGGATGAAGGGTAGAAGTCCATAGGATGGCAGCGTATAGCACGAAAGTCGAAGATACCCCGTCCAAACATAACCTAACCTAACATAACGAGACGTAACATATCTGAACCTAAGTGCTGCGACCACTGTTGCTGGCCTCCGTCGAGTCGAGTTGAGTATACCAGAGAAATGTAGAGCATAGGAATTGACCGAAAGTCAGTGTATACCACGAAAGGCGAAGCCGCCAAATCAAACCCCAAGTAACGTAATCTAACCAAACGTAACCTAACACAAACTAACGTGACGGAAACACAACCGCTGGCCTCCTCAGTGTCAAGCAGAACATACCAGAGCAGAATAAAGCGCAGAAGCACACCGAATTACTGTATACAGAACACAAGACAAAGGTATCCTATCCTAACGCAAACAAAACCGATCATAGCCAAGCGAAATCTAGCACAACCTAAACAGCGGCGGCCATTATTTCTGGCCTCGCCATAGCAAAGCAGAGCATGTTGGATCACAGTAGTGAGCAGAAACCCATCGGGTGGCAGCTTACAGCGCAAAAGTCAAAGCTATCCTTGCCTAACCTAACCACACATGACATAACCTGACGTAACCTAACAGAACCTAACGTGCCTGAACCACTATGGCTGAACCCCACACACCCAAACAGAATACACCGGTACACAGTAGAGAGCAGATATCGACCGAATTGCAGCGTATAGTACAAAAGCCAGAAGCATCGTAACGTTACCAACCCTATCCCAACCTAATGAAACGTAGACCAACAGAACCTGACGTGCCGCGCCCTCTATTGCTGGCCTTCCCAGGGACGAGCAGAGTATAGTGGACCACTGTAAAGCGCGGAAATCCATCGAATTACTGTATACCACGGAAGCAAAGTCTATCCAAGCATAACCCAAGCAAACGTATCCTGACCAAACGTAGCCTAGCACAACCTAACGTGCGGAGGCAACTATTAGTGGCCTCCCCAGAGCCGGGCAGAGTATAGTAGAGCAACGTAGCGTGAAGGAATTCAATGAATAGCTGCCTATAGCACTAAAAGTCTGCTGTATCCTGTCGTAACCTATCCTAACGTATTATAAGGTGTCGTAACATTACTAAACCTAACGTGTCGAGGCCTCCATTTCTGGCCACCCCGGCGCCAAGCAGTGCATATTAAAGCACAGTAGAGCGCAGGAATACACCGAAAAGTGGTGCATAGCACAGACGCCAACGCTGCCCTATCCTAACCTAGCTAAGCCTAACCTAGACATACGCAGCCTAACGCAACATAACGTGCCCAGACCACAATTGCATGCCTCCCCAGGCAAAGGCAAAGAGCACTAGAGCACAGTAGAGCGCAGAAAGCCACCGAATAGCAGTGCAGAAAGGTCAAAGCAATTCCAACCAAACTTAACCTAACCTAACTTAACCAAACGTAACGTAACACAACCTAATTTGTCGCGACCACCATTGCTGGCGTTCCCAGGGACAAGCAGAGTACTGCAGAGCGCAGTAGAGCTCAGAAGTCCACGGAATGGCAGTGTTGAGCACAAAAGTCAGAGCTATCCGCACCAGACCCAACCTAACCAAACACAAACAAACGTAATCTAACACAGCCTATCGTGCGGTGACCAATATTACTGGCCTCCTCATAGCAAAGCAGGGAATATGAGAACGGAGTAGAGCGCAGGAATCCACCGAAAAGCGGATTATACCGCAAAAGTCAAAGCTATCCCAGCCTTAAGGAGCCACACATAACATAAGCATACGTAACCCAACTAAACGTAACGTGCCGATACCACAATTGCTGGCCTTTCCAGAATCAAGCTGGTCATATGAGAGCACAGTAGAGCGCAGGAATCCACCGAGCAGCAGTGCAGAAAGGTCAAAGCAATTCCAACCAAACTTAACCTAACCTAACTTAACCAAACGTAACGTAACACAACCTAATTTGTCGCGACCATCATTGCTGGAGTTCCCAGGGACAAGCAGAGTACTACAGAGCGCAGTAGAGCTCAGAAGTCCACAGAATGGCAGTGTTGAGCATAAAAGTCAGAGCTATCCGCACCAGACCCAACCTAACCAAACACAACCAAACGTAATCTAACACAGCCTATCGTGCGGTGACCAATATTACTGGCCTCCGCATAGCAAAGCAGGGAATATGAGAACGGAGTAGAGCGCAGGAATCCACCGAAAAGCGGATTATACCACAAAAGTCAAAGCTACCCCAGCCTTAAGGAGCCACACATAACATAAGCATACGTAACCCAACTAAACGTAACGTGCCGATACCACAATTGCTGGCCTTTCCAGAATCAAGCTGGTCATATTAGAGCACAGTAGAGCGCAGGAATCCACCGAGTAGCAGTGTATAGCACAAAAGTCAAAGACATCCCGTCCTAAGCTACCCAAAACTAACACAACCGAACGTCATCTAACACAGCCTAACGTGCCGCGTCCACTATTGCTGGCCTCCCTGGCAAGGCAGTACATATTAGAGGAGAGAGTAGCGCAGAAAGCTATAGAATGGCAGTGCATGCCAGAAAAATCGAAGCTATCCAAACCTTGCCCATGCTAACATAAACTAGCCCAACGTAACATTACGAAACCTAACATGCCACGGCCACTATTTCTGGCCTCCCCAGAACCAAGCAGAACATATTTGAGAACAGCAGGGCGCAGAAACCCACAGAATCGCAGTGTGCAGCGGAAAAGTCAAAGGTATCCACACCTAACGCAAACATAACATAACCTAACGTAGCCAAACTCAACGAATCGTGCCGCGGCCGCTATTTCAGGCCCACCCAGTGTCCAGTAGGTTAGTGTAGGGCGTAGTGGAGGGCAGGAATCCATCGAATAACTGCGTATAGCACAAAAGTCAATGATATCCTATCCTAACCAGGCCGTACCTATCGTAACCAAACGCAGAGTAACTAAACAGAACGTGCCGCGACCTCTATTGCTGGCTTCCCCAGAGACAAGCAGAATATTATTTAGCATGTTGGAGCACAGAGGACCTCGGGATCGGTTTCGTTCGGATGGGTTAGGTTAGGCCATGTTAGGATGGGATATTTTATACTTTTCAGCTTTTCACTCCTATGCGGAGGATAGCAGAGGTCCACTGTGCATTAGTCTACTCTGCTCGTCCCTGGTGATGCCAGCGATTGTAGTCTCGGCCCGCTTTGGTTACGGTATATTAGCTTGTGTTAGGTTTGCGTGGATTCGAGTTTCGTGCTTTACACTCTAATCCAGTGGATTTCTATGCTATACCGCGCTTTAGTATGTTCTGGTTGGTAGTGTTGCGGTTGGTTAGGTTAGTATATGTTACCTCTGACTTCTGTGCTGCATACTGCTTTTCGGTGGATTTCTCCGCCCTAATGTGCTCTAATATCCTCTGCTTTGGTCGCAGAATGCCAGAAATTGTGGCTGCGGTATGATAGGCTTGGTTAGGTTACGTTTAGTTAGTTTATGTCAGCAGAGGCAAGGTTCGAACAGCTTTGGTTTTTCTGCTATACACAGTGACTCTATGGACTTCTGTAGTGCATTGTGCGCTACAAAACTCTGCTTGCGTCTGCGGACGCCAAGAAGAGTTGTCGCCGCAAGATAGGGTGAGTTATGCTGCGTTCGGTCATGTTTTAGGTTTTGTCATGTTTGGTTGGGATAGCTAAGACCTTTGTGCTATGCAAAGCTACTCGGTGGATTTCGGCGCTCTACTACGTCCTAATATTCCCTTCTTTGATCTGGGAATGTCAGAAATTGTGGACGCGGGACGCTAGATTGGGTTAGGTAACGATCTGATAGATCAGGTTGGGTTTGGTTTGGTCAGGATTGCTTTGACTTTGTGTTGCACACTGCTACTCCTTGAAATCCTGCCCCCTAGTATGCCTAGTATGTTATGCTTGGCTCTGTGGAGGCCAGCAATGCCGGTCGCGGCACCTTAGGCTGAGTTAGATTACGTTTAGTTAGGTTAGGTTTGGTCTGGTTACGTCAGGATATCCTTTACTTCTGTGCTATACATTGCTTTTTTAGGGTAGGAAAGCTTCGACTTTTGTTCTATACGCCGCTATCCGGAGAATTTCTACGCTCTACATTGCTCTACTGCACTCTGCTGGACTCTGAGGATTCCAGTAATAGTGTTCTCGGCATGTTAGGTTGTGTAAGGCTACGTTTGGTTTGGTTACGTTTGTCTGGGTTAGGTTTGGATAGCTTCTACTTTCGTGATATAAACAGCTGTTCGTTGTATTTCTGCGCTATACTGTTCTCTAGTATGTTCTGCTCGCCTCAGAGGAGGACAGCAATTGAGGTCTCGGCATGTCAGTCAAAGTTAGGTTGCGTTTGGTCATGTTACGTTTGGATAGAATAGGATAGGACAGCTTTGGCTTTGGTGCTATACACTGCTATCAGGTGGATTTCTACGCTCTACATTGCTCTACTATACTCCGCACGACTCGCGAGATGCGAGCAATAGCGGTCACGGCACGATAGGTGGTGTTAGTCCACGTTTGATGATGCTACAATTGGTTAGGTTAGCACCGGCTCTCTATGAATTTGTGACATACACCTCCATTCGGTCGAATTTTGCTCTCTTCATTGCTCTACGATACTCTGCTCGACTCCGGGCAGACCAGAAATGGCGGCCGTGGCGCGTCAGACTGTGTTACGTTACGTCCGCTTATGTTACGTTTGGTTAGGTTAGGATGCGGTCGCTTTGACTTTTGCGCTAGATACCAATTTTCGGTGGATTTTTCCGCTCTGCTGTGCTCTAGTATGCCCTGCTTTGCTCTGGAGAGGCAAGAACTGGTTCCCCGACATGTTAGGTTGAGCTAGGTTACGTTTGGTTAGTTTACGTTATCTTGGGTATGGTTCGGATAGCTTTGATTTTCCTGCAATACAATGCGATTCTATGGATTTCCGTGCCCTAATATCCTCTAATATATTCTGCATGGCCAAGGGGAGGCCAGCAACAGTGTTCGCGGCACGTTAGGTTTGGTTAGATTACGCTTGGTTTTGTTAGGGCTGGCTAGATTCGGACGGGATAGCTTTAACTATTGTGCTACATGCTGCAATTCGGTGCATTTCTGCGCGCTACTGTGCTCTAATATGCTCTGCTTGGGATGGGAAGCCCAGCAATAGTGATCTCGTCGCGATAGATTGAGTTAGACTACGTTTGATTGTGATAGGTTAGATCATGTTACGTTAGGGTATCTCTCACATCTTTGCTTTACGCTGCTATTCGGAGAATTCCTGCGTTCTACATTGCTCTGCTATACCCAGCTTAGCTCTAGTGAGGCCAACAATGTCTTTAGTGGCCCGCCAGGTAGGGTTACGTTACGCCTGCTTATGTTACGAATGGTTAGGTTAGGATAGTTTAGCATTGACTTCTGTGCTATACGCCGCTGCTCGGAGGATTTCTACCCTGTACATTGCTCTGCTGCTCCCTTCTCAACTCTCGGGAGGCCGGCAATGGCGCTCTCGGCACATAAGGCTTAGCTACACAACGTTCGGTTATGCTATGTTAGTTTGGCTTAGGTATGGATGGCATAGGTATTCGTGGTATACGCAGATATTCGGTGGATTACTGCACTCTAGTGTGCTCTAGTATATTCTGCTTAGCTCTGG
>NW_016909236.1:2778-5476 GCF_001483705.2 Eufriesea mexicana | reverse complement strand
AGTCGAAAATGTCAATGAAATTGAATTTTCCAGCCAGATACTATAGCAATGCAATGGCTATAGGACGGGAATAGAATCTTTCCCCCTTATTTATCCAAGAAAGACAGCTCACCACGATATTAGTCGAAAATGTCAATGATATTGTATTTTCCAGGAAGATTCCATTGCATTGCAATGCCTATTGCACGCCAACAGAATCCTTCCTCCTTAATTATGCGACAAAGTTAACTCACCACGATATTAGTCGAAACTGTCAATAAGATTGGACTTTCCAGACAGATTCTACACCATCGCAGAGGCTATAGCACGCCGATAGAATCTTTCCTCCCTATTTATGCAAGAAAGTCAGCTAACCACGATATTAGTCGAAACTGTCAATAAAATTGAATTTTCCAGACAGATACAATAGCAATCCAAGGGCTATAGCACGGCAAATGCATCATACCTCCTTATTTATGAAAGAAAGTCATCTCACCACGATATAAGTAAAAAATGTCAATGAAATTGTATTTTGCAGTCAGATACTATAGCATTGCAGTGGCTATAGCTCGCCAATAGAATCTTTCCTCCTTGTTTATGCAAGAAAGATAGATCACCACGATATTAGTCAAAAATGTCAATAAAATTGTACTTTCCAGCCAGATTCTATACCATCGCAAAGGCTATAGCACGCCAATAGAATCTTTCCTTCTTATTTATGCAAGAAAGTTAGCTGGCGACGATATTAGTCCAAAACGTCAATAAAATTGTCCTTTCCGGACAGATTCTATAGCATTGAAGTGGCTATAGCACGCCAATTGCATCATTCCCCCTTAATTATGGGAGAAATTTAACTCACCACGATATTAGTCGAAAATGTCAGTAAAATTGAATTTTCCAGCCAGATTACAGAGCATTGCTGTCGCTATAGCACGCCAAAAGAATCTTTCCTCCTTATTTATGCAAGAAAGTTAGCTCACCACGATATTAGTGGAAAAGGAAAATAAAATTGAACTTTGCAGCCAGATTGGAATGCATTGCAATGGCTATAGCACGCCAATGGAATATTTCCTCCTTATTTACGCATGAAAGTCAGCTCACCACGATATTAGTCGAAAATGTCAATAAAATTGTCCTCTCCGGACAGATTCTATAGCATTGAAGTGGCTATAGCACGCAAATTGCATCATTTCCCCTTACTTATTATAGAAAGATATCTCACCACGATATAAGTCAAAAATGACAAAAAAATTGAATTTTCCAGCAAGATTCTGCAGCATTGCAATGTCTGTAGCACACCAAAAGTATCTCTCCCCCTTACTTATGCAAGGAAGGTAGCTCACCAAGATATTAATCGAAAATGACAATAAAATTTTATTTTCCAGGAAGTTTCTATAGCATTGCAATGCCTATTGCACGCCAATAGAATCTTTCCTTCTTAATTATGCGAGAAAGTTTTCTCGCCACGATATCAGTCGAAAATGTCAATAAAATTGAACTTTCCATCCAGATTCTATGGCATCGCAAAGGCTACAGCACGCCAATAAAATCTTTCCTTCTTATTTATGCAAGAATGTTAGCTCACCACGATATTGGTCAAAACTGTGAATAAAATTGAACTTTCCAGACAGATAGTAAAACAATATAATGGCTATAGCACGGCAATCGAATCTTTCCTCCTTATTTATGCTAGAATGTTTGCTCACCACGATATTAGTCGAAAATGTCAGTAAAATTGGATTTTACAACCAGATTCCAGAGCATTTCAATCGCTGTAGCACGCCATTAGAATCGTTCCTCCTTATATATGCACGAAAGATAGACCTCCACGATACTAGCAAAAAATGTCAATAAAATTGAATTTGCCTGCCTGATTCTACTGCATTGCAATGGCTATGGCACTCCAGAAGGATCTTTCCTCCTTATTTATGCAAGGGAGGTAGCTCACCACATTACTGCACGCAAATGTCAATAAAATTGAATTATCCTGCCAGATTATATAGTGTTGCAATGGTTATAGCTTGCCAATATAATCTTTCCTCCTTGCTTATGTAAGAAAGTTAGCTCACAACAATATTAGTCGAAAATGTCAATAAAATTGAAATTTCCAGCCAGATTCTATAGAATTGCGACGGCTACAGAACACCAATTTTATCTTTCCCCCTTATTTATGCAACAAAGATAGCTCACCTCGATGTTAGTCGAAAATGTGAATAAAATTGAATTTTCCAAGCACATTCTATATCATTGCAATGTCTATAGCACGCCAACAGATTATACCCTCCTTATTTATGTAAGAAAGATAGCTCACCACGATATTAGTCGAAACTGTCAATAAAATTGAACTTTACAGACAGATACTATAGCAACGCAATGGCTATAGCACGGCAATAGGATATTTCCTCCTTATTTATGTCAGAATGTTAGCACACCACGATATTAGTCGAAAATGTCAGTAAAATTGAATTTTCCAGCCAGATTCCGGAGCATTGGAATGGCTATAGCACGCCATTAGAATCTTTCCTCCTTATTTATGCAGGAAAATTAGCTCACCACAATATTAGTCGAAAATGTCAAGGAAATTGAGTTTTCCAGCCCGATACTATAGCAATGCAATGGCTATGGCACGGCAATAGAATCATTCCCCTTTAGTTATGCAAGAAAGTTACCTCACCACGATATTAGTCGAAAATGTCAATAAAATTGGACTTTCCAGACA
>NW_016909236.1:0-692 GCF_001483705.2 Eufriesea mexicana | reverse complement strand
TCAATGAAATTGAATTTTGCAGTCAGATACTATAGCATTGCAGTGGCTATAGCTCGCCAGTAGAATCTTTCCTCCTTGTTTATGCAAGAAAGATAGCTCACCACGATATTAGTCAAAAATGTCAATAAAATTGTACTTTCCAGCCAGATTCTATGGCATTGCGACGGCTACAGTACACTAATTGTATCTTTCCTCCTTATTTATGCAAGAAAGTAAGCTCACCACGATATTAGTTGAAAATGTTAATAAGTTCGAAATTTCCAACCACTATCTATACCATTGCAATGGCTATAAGACGCCAATAGAATCTACCCACCTTATTTATGTAAGAAAGATAGCTCACCACGAAATTAGTTGAAACTGTCAATAAAATTGATCTTTCCAGGCAGATACTATACCACTGCAAGGGCTATAGGACGCCAATAGCATCTTTCCTTCTTATTTATGCAAGAATGGTAGCTCCCCACGATAATGGACCAAAATGTCAGTAAAATTGAATTTTCCAGCCAGATTCCAGAGCATTGCAATGGCTATAGCACGCCTATAGAATCTTCCCTCCCTGTTTATGCAAGAAAATTAGCTCACCAAAATATTAGTAGAAAATGTCAATGAAATTGGACTTTCCAGATAGATTCTGTAGCACTGAAATGGCTATAGCACGCCAATTGCATCATTCCCTCTTATTTATGAAC
>NW_016909235.1:0-507 GCF_001483705.2 Eufriesea mexicana | reverse complement strand
CCTGAAGGCAAAGAAGATTCTCGAGAGATCGCAGAGAATGTCCCTGCTTCAGGCCGTGAACGGATACCGCACAATTTCGACAGAGGCACTTCAAGTGATAGCTGGGGAAATGCCCATCGACCTGGTGCTTGAGATGCGCGCGCGTGTACACGCTGAAAGGAAGAGATCCACCAACATAGTGGAAACAAAGCGGCGCAATAACATAGTGGAAACAAAGCGGCGCCTACGGGACGAGGCCATGGCCACTTGGCAGGAGCGTTGGCAAGCGGCAGAGAAAGGACAAACAACATACGCCTATTTCAGCAGCGTCCACGAGAGGGTCAAGTATAAATGGATACACGTGGGCCACCATGTGACACAGTTCCTCAGTGACCACGAAGACTTCAATAGCAAACTGAACTACTTTGGCTGCCGCGATACGGAACTGTGCGACTGCGGAGAAGAGAAAACGCCGAGGCACATCACATAAGAGTGCCCACTCCATGGTGGAAGCCGGCTCGTACTTAA
>NW_016909234.1:0-1276 GCF_001483705.2 Eufriesea mexicana | reverse complement strand
ACAGAATCTTTTCTCCTTATTTATGCAAGAAAGTTAGCTCACAACAATATTATTCGAAAATGTCAATAAAATTGAACTTTTCAGCCAGATTCTATAGCATTTCGGCGGCTATAGCACTCAGAAAGTATCTTTCCTCCTTGCTTATGCCAGGAAGTTAGCTCACCACGATATTAGTCGAAAATGTCAACAAAATTGTATTTTCCAACCAGATATCAGAGCATTGCAATGGCTATAGCACGCCAACAGAATCTTTCCTCCTTATTTGTGCAAGAAAGGTGGCTCACAGCGATATTAGTCGAAAATGTCAGTAAAATTGAATTTTCCAGCCAGATTCTGTAGCATTGCGACGGCTATAGCACGCCAATTGAATCCTTCCTCCTTATTTATACAATAAAGTTGGCTCACCACGATATCAGTCGAAAATGTCAACAAAATTGTATTTTCCAGTCTCTTTCTTTACCATTGCAATGGCTGTAGCACTCAAAAAGCATCTTTACTCATTACTTATGCAAGGAAGTTAGCTCACCACGATATTATTCGAAAATGTCAATAAAATTGAACTTTCCAGTCACAATCTAAAGCATTGCAATGGCTACAGCTCGCCAATAATATCTTTCCTCCTTAAAAGATCTTTCCTCTTTGGCTATGGAAGGAAGTTAGCTCACAACGATATTAGTCGAAAAGGTCAGTAAAATTGAATTTTCCAGCTACATTCTGTAGCACTGCAATGCATAAAGCACGACAACAGAATCTTTTCTCCTTATTTATGCAAGAAAGTTAGCTCACAACAATATTTGTCGAAAATGTCAATAAAATTGAACTTTCCAGCCAGATTCTATTGCATTTCGGCGGCTATAGCACTCAGAAAGCATCTGTACTCCTTATTTAGGCAACAAAATTAGCTCACCACGATATTAGTCGAAAATGTCAATAAAATTGAAATCTTGAGTCAGATTCTATAGCATTGCAATGGCTATAGCAAACCAATAGAATCTTTTTCTTATTTATGCAATAAAGTTAACTCACCCCGATATTAGTCGAACATGTCAATAAAATTGAATTTGCCAGCCAGATTCTACTGCATTGCGATGGCTATTGCACGCCAATAGTATCTCTCCCCCTTACGTATGCAAGGATGTGAGGGCACCACGATAGTAGTCGGAAATGTCATTAAAAATGAACTTTCCAGCCAAATTCTACAGCATTGCGACTTCTATAGCACGCCAATTGAATCTTTCCGCCTTATTTATACAATAAAGTTGGCTCACCACGATAT
>NW_016909233.1:7383-9078 GCF_001483705.2 Eufriesea mexicana | reverse complement strand
TCTATTGGCATGTGAACCAGCTACCGTACTGGGAACATTAAATGTCTCTAGCAATAGCTGATACATACATTGCTTATTCTCGAACGACTGCGGAATTTACATCATAACCTAACAGATTAATCCAGTGGCCGCGAATCTGTGGTAACGGCTGTACCTCGTACTGTTATGTCCGTTATTAATATATCGAGATGTATCGGATCTGCCTTTCGTCAATCTAGAATTACTATAGAATGTACATCACCATTGAACAGCATAGTTCAACTGCTATAGTGCTCCGCTGATAGATGTACTATGTACCGTACAGTCAATTTTGAGTGTGAGTAACCCTACCCGTACTGAGCATTGGTTATTCTACAATTGACGTTAAACTAAAGTTACCAGCGAACAAATTAGCCCAACGTCTAAAGTACAGAGAAGATGCCTGTACTCGGTGCTGTTTCGACAATTGCTAACGTCTCGTGGCGTAACAGATCTCTTTTCTCTCTTTCTAGAATTGATGTAGAAGGTATGTCATCAATTAACAGATTAACCCATCCGTAACATTGCTTTGTTCGTAGATATACATAGTACTGTACTGGCAACTGCAAATGTCAAAGACATAACCGTCTATACATTGATTATGTTAAAATTGCTTTGGAATTTACATCATCAGTGAACAAAGTAGACCAACGTCTACAGTACTGTGATGGTGGCTATACCCTCTACTGTGCTGTAAATTGCTAATGCCCCGAGCGATAATGTGTCTGCCTTTCGTCTTCCTAATGCTGCTATACCATATACATCACTGAACATATTAATTCAATGTCTACAGTGCTCTGTTGGTTGATGTACTAAATACTGTAGAGCCAATTATATATATATACCCATAACGGATACATTCACTGATCATTCCAGAACTGCAGCGGAATATATATCAACAATGAACAGATAAATGCAACGGCTAGAGCACGGTAATCATGACTGTACTCTGTGCTGTATTGACATATGTCTATGTCTCCAACGACAACTGCTGTATTCATTGGTTACGTTACAATTGTTTAACAACTTAGTTGGACAGCGAACAGATTAATACAACGGCTATGATGTTGTGCAGATGGCTACACTCAGCACTGTATTGCCATTTGTCACTATCACTAAAGATACATTATTTATTCGTTGATACTTCTGCAAGTGCTGCGGAGATGGGATCATCAGTGAACAGATTAATCGTACGGATAATGTACTCCGCAGGTGGATGGACCAAGAATCGTACTGCCAATTGCAACTGTGTCTAGCCATATCTGACCTATAAATTCATAATTCTGACATTGCCATAGAATTTAGAACATCAGTCAACATATTAATCAATCGATCACTATGTTCTCTTGATGTGTATACGCTGTACTCTATTGAGATATATCAATGTCTACGGCGGCAGTTTCTCTCTCCATTGATCATCCTACCTTCGCTGCTGAACTTAGAAGGTCAGCGAACAGAGAAATTCAATGGATGTAGCGTTGCGTAAACGGCTAATCTGTGCTGTATTTTCATTTGGCAATATCACTAACGTTATCTGACACAACCGTGATTGCTATACTGTTCAAACCATTAGTGAACATATTAATCCAACGGATACAGTGCTCTGTAGGTGGATGTACCTAGTATCGTACTGGCAATTGTAATAATGCCTAGCAATAACAGATCTCTACATTGATT
>NW_016909233.1:0-1315 GCF_001483705.2 Eufriesea mexicana | reverse complement strand
TCATCATCCTGGGATTGCTATACTGTTCAAACCATTAGTGAACATATTAATCCAACGGCTACAGTGCTCTGTAGGTGGATGTACCTAGTATCGTACTGGCAATTGTAATAATGTCTCGCAATAACAGATCTCTACATTGATTACTCTATAATGACCATAGAACTTTCATCGTCAACCAACAGATTAATCAATCGATTATATTGCACTTTTGATGGCTATTCTCGGTATTGTATTGTTATTTCTTAATACCACTACCGATATTTGATCTATACATTGATCATTCCAGAACTGCCATAGATCTTAAGTTATCAGTGAACTGATAAATCCAACGGCTACTGTGTTCGGTACATGGATGTACCAAGTATCGTACTGCCAATTGTAACTATGTCTAGCCATAACAGAACTATACATTTTTGTCCTCGAGCAGCTGAGGAACATAAATCGTCTATGATAAAATTAATCAAATGGCTGGATGACTATAATGATGTCTGTAACCAGTAATCTTCAGAAATGTGTCAATGACTCCAGCGACAGCTGCTCCCTCCAGTGAACATTCTACAATTGTTGAAAAAACTAGGTGATCAGCGAACAGCTTCGCTGAATGGCTACAACATTGTAGTGATGGCCACACAGTACTGCTTTTTCATGTGGCAAAGCCATTGACGATACGTGATCTAACGTTTTATCATTATAAAAGCGCGGTAAAGGTTGTATTATGAGCGCATAGATTAGTACAAGTGTACCGTGCTCTCTAGGTTGATGATCGGACTACTGTACTGCCTATTGTAAATGCCTCTGAACGTAACGGATACATACATTAATTATTCAAGAGCTGGCGTCGGATTTGTATCATCACAGGAAAAATTAGCACAAGGGCTACGGAAATTTTATAGTGAGTGTACTCAGTACTGCTTCGTCTATTGAAAATTTCTCGAGGCATACTGTGTCTGCCTCTTATCATTCCAGGATTGCTATAGGACTGACATCGCTTAACAGATTAAACCAACGGCTAACGTGCTCTGTTGTCGGATCTACCAATTGCCGTAATGTAAACTGTAAATATCTTTGGACACAACAGAACAATGCATTGCTTATTCTGGAGCCACTGCGGAATGTAGGTCATCAGTGAACAAATTAATCAAATGGCTACAGTAAAGTTATCGTGGCCGTACTCATAACTCTTTTGACAAATGTCAATTTCTCCAGCGACAATTCCTCACGGCGTTGATTGCACTGGAATTGCTGAACAGCTTACACGACCAGCGAACCGATTATGTCAAAGGATGTAGAATTGTATACATGGCAACCCACTGTA
>NW_016909232.1:0-645 GCF_001483705.2 Eufriesea mexicana | reverse complement strand
GGGCGCATGTCGGGTCTCGATGCGTAGCCACCTCCTCGTGGTGAGACCTGGTAATTGGTATCAAAATTGGTAACGATACCAAGCTAAGAGCTACGCACAAAGTTTAAGATATTTCCTATCTTTTGTAAATTTTCGATGTTCCAGTTAAACACTTGACAATTTTTGAGGCTGCGAGAGGTAAATGGATGGAATTCTTAGCAATGACGTCATTCAAATACAGTTATAGTTCATAAAAATGTATAAATAATCCAATTTGTTATTAATAAAAAAATTGTTTATGATGTAAATTTATAATACAAGAAAAGAATTAATTCATTGGTTATTACTTGAACAATATCATACCAATGTTTAAATATACTTATAATTTGCAAAAGTGTAGAAATTATTACACTTACTTCTAATAACAAATTGGTCACAACGTAAATTTATCATACAAGTGAAAAAATTATTGAATTATAGGCTATTACTAGTATATCTAACGTATTTGCGTGAAAATGAATCTATAATTAGCAAAAAGTTAATAAATTGCTACATTTATTGTTAATAAGAAATAATTTGCAACGTATATTAGCGATAAAAGTCAAAAAAGTTAATAAATTATTAGCTAATACTTAAACAAACAACGTATTTGTGTTAAAATGTATT
>NW_016909231.1:0-233 GCF_001483705.2 Eufriesea mexicana | reverse complement strand
AGATTTTGAATAGACTTCTTCTCTGGCAAGTAGATGGCTGTACTTGCCATTGGACTGAAGGCGCTAGGCGATCTATTTACGAAGCTGTAACTGGTTATAGATTTTGAATAGACCAATTCTCTGGCAAGTAGATGGCTGTACTTGCCATTGATTGAAGACGTTAGGCGACCTATTCTCCAAGTTATAATAGGTTATAGATTTTGAATAGGCCTATTCCCAGGCAAGTAGATGGC
>NW_016909230.1:0-215 GCF_001483705.2 Eufriesea mexicana | reverse complement strand
GTCTATTCAAAACATATAAGCTGCCATAGCTGGGTGATTAGATCGCCTGTCGCCTGCAATTCAGTGGCAAGTACAGCCAGACACTCGCCAAGGAATAACTCTATTCAAAATCTATAATCTGTTGTAGCTTGGTGAATAGATCGCGTAACGGCTTCATTCCAATGGCAAGTATAGCCATCTACTTGCCTGGGAATAGGTCTATTCAAAATCAATAA
>NW_016909229.1:38965-39836 GCF_001483705.2 Eufriesea mexicana | reverse complement strand
TAAGCGTCACGTGCCGCGACCACTATTTCCTTCCTACACAGGGTCTGATCTCAAATGTAACCCATCTCAACCGAACGTACCTAGCCCTCAATTACTGGCCTGCGCATCATCAAGCAGGGCATATTAGAAGTGAGTAGAGCGCAGAGGTCCAGGGAATGGCAGTGTATAGCACCAAAGTCAAAAATATCCTATCCAAACCAAAACAAACCTAACCCAGCATAACGTATCATGCCTCATCCTAACGCGACGCTGCCACCGTTTCAAGTACTCCCAGATCCAAGCAGGGAAAGCTAGATAGAAGTAGAGCGCAGGAATCCAGCGAATAGCAGTTTATAGCGCAAAGGTCAGAGCTAGCCTAACCTAATACAGCGTAACCTAACCTAGCCGAACATCATCCAACTCAACCAGACGCTCTGCGGCCGCCACTGCTGCCCTCCGGAGAGTAGAGCAGAGTATAGTAGAGCAATGTAGAGCGCTGATATCCGCCGAATTGCAGTATATAGCGCAGAAGTCAAAGTTACCCTGTCCTAACCTAACCAATCTTAAAAATACCTAACGCAGTATAACTCAGGCAAACGTGCCGATACCAATACCGCTGGTATCCCGATAGCAAAGCAGAGTATTCCAGAGCACAGTAGATCGCAGATACCCACCGAATAGCAGTGTACAGCACGAAAGTCAAAGCCATCCTAACCAAACTTAACCTACCCTAACCAACCCAGGCGTAACATAACTCAACCAAACATGCCACCGCCGATATTGATGGCCTCCCCACAGGCAAGGAGAAGCTAGAAGAGCAATGCAGTGCACTGGCATCGACCGGATAGCAGTGCACAGCACAAAAGTCAAAGCTATACTAACCAAATCTATC
>NW_016909229.1:25403-38363 GCF_001483705.2 Eufriesea mexicana | reverse complement strand
GACTACTATTACTGGCATCGCCAGAGTTGCGCACAGTACAGCAGACCAATGTGGAGCGTAGAAATCCTTCGAACTGCGGTGTATAGCACAAAAGTCAAATATATCCCGTCCTAACCCGACCAATCGTAGCTCTACAACACGTAGCCAACACAACATAATGTGTCGAGAGCACTATTCCTGGGCTCCACAGAGACAAGAAGACTGTAACATCGCTCAGAATGGCGCAGAAGTCCATAGGGAAACAGTGAGCAACATAAAGTTAAAGCTATCCAAACGTAACACAACGTAACCTAACATAACCAAACGTGATATATCTCAGCCTAACGTGCGGCGACCACTACTGCTGGCCTGCCGATAGTCGAACAGAGTATAGTAGAGTAATGTATAGCGCAGAAATCCACAGAATTGCATTGTGTAGCACAAAAGTAAAGCCACACTGTCCTAAACAAATCAAACGTAACATAATCAAACGCAACCTAACTCAGACTATCGTGCTGAGACCTATATCGCTGGCATCCCCAAGGCCAAGCAGAATAAACTAGAGCAAAGCAGAGCGCAGAAATCCACCGAATAGTAGTGTATATCACAAAGGTCAAACCCATATTAACCAAACTTAACTTAGCCCAACCTAGCCAAGCGTAACATAGCCCAAACAAACCTGCCACAACCGCTGTTGCTGGTCTCCTCAGAGGCAGGCAGATGCCAGGAGAGCAACGCCGTTCGCAGAAATCGACTGGAAAGCAGTCCACAGCACACAGACAAAGCTATGCTGACCAAACCTATCCGAACCTAGCCAAGCCGTGCGAAACATAACTCAACTTTGCGTGCCGAGACCACCATTGCTGGCCTCCTCAGAGCCAAGCAGAGTACACCAGAGCACAGTAGACCACAGATCAGCCGCACTGTAGTGTACAGCGGAATAGAAATGATATCCTATCATAACCTGGCCCAACTTAACGAAACCAAACGTAACCAATCCCAATCTAACGTGTCTAGCCCGCTATTGCTGGCATCCCCAACGCCAATGGGTTCATGTTAGAGGTGAGCAGAACGCAGAGGTCCATAGAATGGCAGTGTATGGTACGAAACTCGAAAATATCCCAATGCAAACCAAACAAACCTAACCTATCCGGACGTATCCTAACGCGACATTACGCGCCGCGGTCACTATTTAAAGCATTCCCAGAGCGCAGCAGGAACTATTGGATCACAGTAGAGCGCAGAAATCAGCCCAATAGCAGTGTAGAGCGGAAAATTAAAGACTACCATCTCCTTACCTAACCAAACGTAACACAACCAAACGTAACATAACCCAACATAATGTGCCGAGACCATTATTGCTGGCCCCTAGAGCAAATCAAAATATACTAGAGGACAGGTGAGCGCAGAAATGCGCCGCACTGATGTGCAAGTCACAGAAGTCACAGCTTTTCTAAAGAAGCCTAACCGAACCTTACCAAGCCAGACGTTACATAACACAACCCAACGTACCGAGGGCACTATTCCTGGCGTCCACACAGACAAGAAGAATGCGACAGGGCTCAGAATGACGCAGAAGTCCATAGGGATACAGTGAGCAGAACAAAAGTGAAAGCTACCCTATCCTAACCCAACCAAACGTAACATAACCAAACGCAACGTTACTCAGACCAACATGCCGCGACCAACACTCCCGGCCTCCCCACGGCCAAGCGGAATGTTCTAGAGCACAGTAGAGCGCCGAAACCCACCGAAAAGCAGTGTATAGCACAGAAGTCAGAGCTATCCATACCAAACTTAGAACAACATATCCTAACCAAAGTTAATCTTTCCCAATGGTACGTGCCGCGACCATCATTGCTGCCCTCCGTAGAGACAAGCAGATGCTAGTAGAACAATGTATTGCACAGGTATCGACCGAATAGCAGTGCACAGCACAAAAGTCAAAGCTTCCCTAACCAAATATATCCGAAACCTAGCAAAGCTACGCGTAACCTAGCTCAATCGTGCGTGCTGAAACCGCCATTGCTGGACTCCCCAGAGCCAAGCAGAACACACTAGAGCACAGTAGAGCGCAGGAATCTCCCGAAAAGCAGTCTATACCGCAAAAGTCAAAGCAGTCCATACCTAACCTAAGCTAACGTATCCTCACCGAACAGAGCGTAACTCAACCTAATGTGCCGAGACAGCTATTACTAGCCTCCCGAGAGTCGAGCAGGGTGCAACAGAGCAATGCAGAGCGTAGAAATGCTTCGATTCGCGGTGTATAGCATAAAAGTCAAAGCTATCCTATCCTCACATGACCAATCCTAACATTACCAATCGTAGCCTAACAAAATTTATCGTGCCATGTCCACTATTTCTGGTCTCCCCAGAGTCGAGCAGTGTTTAGTAGTGCACAGGACAGCGAACAAAGCCACGAAATAGCGATGTACAACACAAAAGTCAAAGATATCCTGACCTAAGCAGACCTAACCTGACCTAACCAAACGATTAATAACTATGCCTATCATGCCGCGACCAGTATTGCTGGCCTCCACAGAGCCAAGCAGAGCATAAGAGGTGAGTGTCGGGCACAGAAATACCTAGAATCGCAGTGTGCAGCAGAAAATTCGAAGCCATCCAAACCTTACCAAAGCTAACATAACATAACCAAACGTATCCCACCTCGACCTAACGTGCCGAGACAAATATTGCTGGCTGCCCCGTCGCCAACCAAGGCATATTAAAGGAGAACAGTGCGCTGACGTCCATAGAATGTCACTGCATATCACGAAAGCCAAAGGTATCTCAACCTAGCCCAAACAAACATAACCTAACAAAACGTAACCTATCTCATCCTAAGGCGCCGCGGCCACTATTTGTGGAATTCCCAGAGCAAAGCTGGGAAAATTAAGTCACAGTAGGGCGCAGAATTCCACCGAATAGCAGTGCACACCAAAAAAGTCAAAACTAACCTGGCCTCGCATAACCAGGCGTAACACAACCAAACGTAACGTGACCCAACCCGATAGGGTGAGTTTGATTACGTTCCGTTAGGTTAGGCTAGGTTAGGTTTGGTTAGTGTGGCATTGACTTTTGTATTGCACGCTGCTCTTCGGTGAATGTCTGCACTCTACTGTGGTATAATATTATCTGCAGGGCTCTGTGGAGGCAAGAGATGGAGGTCTCGTATCCTTATGTCTAGTTATTCAACGTTTGCTTGAACTAGGATGAGTCAGGTTAGGTACGGATATCTTTGACTTTTCTGCTATAGACTGCCATTTGGCGGCCTTCTGCGCTCAGCTGTGCTGTAGTGTATAATGCTTGGCTCTCCGTAGGCCAGCAATAGTGGTCTCGGCACGTTAGGTTCAGTTATGCAACGTTCGGTTGTGTTGTGTATGGCTCTGTTAGGATGGGGTAGCTTCGACTTTCGTACCATACACTGCTATACGGTCGATTTATGTGCCCCGCTGTGGCCCAATATGTTGCGCTTGGCTCTGGAGAGGCCAGCAATAGTGGTCTCGGCGCGTTTGTATGGGATAGGTTACGTTTGGCCTGGCTAGCTTTGGTCAGGATTGGTTAATGTAGCAGTGACTTCTGTGCAATACACTACCATTCGGTCGATTTCTGCGCTCTGCATTGCTCGAATAGCCTCTGCTTTTTTGTCGGGTGGCCAGCAATGGTGGTCCTGGCACATTAGTGTTTTAGGTTGCGTTTGGTTAGATCTAGTTTGGTTAAGTTTTGTTGGTATGGCTTTGCCTTTGTGCTTTACAGCGCCACTCGGTCGTTATCTGCGCCTTGCACTGCACTACTAGCATCTGCTTGCCTCTGGGAAGGCCACCAGTAGCGGTCGTGTCACGTTTGGCTGAGTTATGTTACGTGCGGTTAGGTTGAGTTACGTAACGTTTGGTTAGGTCAGGTTGGGCCATGTTTGGTTAGTGTAGCTGTAACTCTCATGCTGTACACGGTTATGCGGTAGATTCCTGTCCTCCACTGTGCTCTACTCTAATCTGCTAGTCCCTGGGTAGGCCAGCAAGTGTGGTCGCGGCACGTTACGTTGATCTTGAAGCGGCTGGCTATGTTATGTTACTTTGGGTTACGTTTGGATATCTTTCACTCTTCTGCTGTACACTGCGGTCCTATGGATTTCTGAGCCATACTCTCCTCTAATATTTTCTGTTTGGCTCTGTGGAGAGCCGCACTGAGTGGTGGCTGCACGTTAGGCTCAGTTAGAGTACGTTTGCTTAGGTTACGTTAGCGTGGGTTGGTTTCGGATAGCTTTGTCTTTCGTGTTGTCCAGTGTTATTCGGTGGCATACTGCGCTCTACATTGCTGTGCTATACTCTGCTCGATTGTGGGGATGACAGTAATAGTGGTCGCAGGACGTTATTTTGTGCTATGTTTCGTTCGGTTATGTCACGACTTGCTAGGTTAGGAAAGGATGGCTTTTACTTCTGTGCTTTACACTGCTGTCCGGTGGGTTCCTACGCTCTTCATAGATGCACTATACCATGCTCGACTCCAGGGAGGCCAGCAATAGCGGTCGTGGCACGATATGATGAGTTAGGTCACGACTGGTTAGGTCAGGCTGGATTAGGTTTTGTTAGGATGGCTTCGTCTTTTGTGTTATACACTGTTGTTCGGTGGATTTCAGCGCTTTACTGAGCTCTAATATGTTCTGCTTGGCACCGTGCAGGTCAGCAATAGAGGTCTTGGCTCGCAAGGATTAGTTATTCCACGTTTGGTTAGGTTAGGTTACGACAAATTGTGTTAGTATATCTTTGACTTTTGTGCTATACACAGCTATTTAGTGGCTCCCTGCGCTCTACTGTGCTCTAGTGTATACAGCTAGGCTCTTTCGAGGAAAGAGATATTGGTCTCGGCATTTCAGGTTAGGTTAGGTTGCGTATGGTTATATTACATTTGTATATGTCGTGCTAGGGTAGCTTCGACCTTCCTGCTATACACTGCGATTCCATAGATTTTTGCGCTCTATTCTCCTCTATTATGTTCTGCTCGGCACTGTGGAGGCCAGCAGTCCTGTTCTCGGCACGTTGGTCTGAGTTATGTTGCGTTTGGTAAGGTTAGGATAGGATAGCTTTGACTTTTGCGCAGTACACGGCTATTCGGTGGAGTTCTGCGCTCTACTGTGACCTAATGCTCCCGCCTTGCTCTGGGAATTCCAGAAATGGTGGCCGTGCCCCGTTAGGTCTAGATAGGCTACGTTTGGTTAGGTTCTGTATGTTTGGGTTAGTTTGGGATATCATCACTTTCGTGCTATGCATTGCCATCCTATGGACCTCAGAGCTCTATTCTCCACTAATATTCCTTGCTTGGCAACGGGGATGCCGGCAATAGTTGACTCGGCGCGTTAAGTTCTGATAGGATACATTTCGTTAGGTCATGGTATCCATGGCCCACTTCTATTCAGTGGATTTCTGCGCACTACTGCGATCTAATATTCCCTGCGTTGATCTGGGAATGCTTGAAGTGGTGGCCGCGACGTGTTGGGTTGAGTAAGGTTACGCTTGGTTAGGAGCGGTTTATTTGGGTTTAGTCTGTATATGATTGACATTCGTGCTGTGCACTTCCATTCTATGGACCTCTGCGCTCTATTCACCTCTAATATGCCCTGCTCGGCGATGGGGTGGCCAGCAATTTTGGGTTAGGAACGTTAGGTTGGGATAGGTTGCGTTTGATTAGGTCATGTTGGGACATGTTATGCTCTAGTACGCACTAGTTGTCTCTGGGGTGGGCTGCAATATCGGCCTCGTCACGTTAACTTCAGTACGATTACGTTAGGCAAAGTTATGATGCGATAGCTTTGACTTTTATGCTATACACTGGTCTTCGGTGGACTTCTGCTCTCCACATTGCTCTAATATGCTGTGCTTGGCTCTGTGGAAGCAAGCAATGGTGGCCTCGGCGCCCAAGATTGAGCGAAGCTGCGTCCTGTCCTGTTAGGTCGGGCTGTGTTAGGATAGCGTAGCTATGACTATTGTGCTATGCACTCCGATTCTATAGACTCTTGCGCTTTACTCTCCTCCAATCTGTTCTGCTTGGCTCTGAGGGGGCAGCAGTAGTGGTCTCGGCACGTTAGTCTGAGTTAGGATGCGTTCGGTTAAGCTACGTTTGGCATGGTTAGGATAACATAGCTTAAACTTCTGTGCTATTCTCTGCCAATCGGTGGACTTCTGCTCTGTACATTGCTCTACTACACTCTGCCTGACTCTCGGGTGTCCATGCATGGTGGTGGCGGTACGATACGTTAAGATAGAATACGTTGCGTTAGGTTGGGTTACGCTGCGTTAGATTAAGGTAGCTTTGACTTTTGTCCTGCACACTGCATTTCTATGGACCTCTGCTCTGTACTGTGCGCTATCACAATCTGCTTTTTTCTGTGGACGCCAGGAATGGTGGACGCGGCCTGTTATTTTGAGTCACGTTCAGATTGTTTAGACTAGGTTTGGTCAGGCTTTTTAAGGATTGCCTTGGCTCATGTGCTGCACACTACGACTCGGTTGATTTCATCGTCCTACATTGCTCTGCTATACTCTGATTGGCTCTCGCGAGGCCAGAAATAGAGGTCGTACCACCACAGCTTGTGTTACGTTACGTTCGGTTATGTTATGTTTGGTTAGGGAAGGAAAGGATATCTTCGGCTTTAGCGCTGTATACTGCTATTCGGCGGTTTCCTGCGCTCTTCGTTGCTCTACTATACTCCGCTCGACACTGGAGAGACCAGCAATAGCGGCCGTCGCACGATAAGTTGTGATATGTTACGTTCGATTAGATTAGGTTAGTTTACGTTTGGCTAGGATGGCATTGCCTTTTGTGTTATACACTGCTTTTCGGAGACTTCAGCGACCTACTTTCATCTAATATGTTCTGCTTGGCTCTGTGGAGGCCAGCCATAGAGTCCTGGCACGTTAGGCTTAGATATTCTAAGCTTGTTTAGGATAGGTAAGGTAGGGTCAGGTTAAGATTTCTTTGACTTTTTCGATATACGTTTAGATGTGTTACGTTTGGTTTCGTTACCTTTCGACCGGTTAGGATAGGATAGCTTTGACCTTCGTGCTATACACTGCTATGCGGTTGATTCTTCCGCTCGACTCTGCTATAATATGTTCTGTTTGTCTCTGGGAAGGCCAGCAATAGTGGTCTCGGCACGTTAGGTTGTGTTAAGTTACGTTTTGCTTCGGTAGGTTTGGCGTGGTTTGGTTAAGGTAGCTGTGACTTTTGTGCTATACACTGCTTCTCGGTCGATATCTGCGCGCTGCATTGCTCTACTTGCATCCGCTTATCTCTGTGGAGGCCAGCAATAGTGAGCTCGTCACGTTAGTCTTAGTCAGTCTGCGTTTCGTTTGGTTATGTTAGGGCAGGTTTGGTTAGGGGTTCCTTGACTTTAGAGCTGTACACTGCTGTTTGGCGGCCTTCTGTGCTCTGCTGTGCTCCAGTATATTCCACTTGTCTCTGGGTATGCCAGCAAATGAGATCCAGGCACGTTAAGTTAGTTTAGTAGGTTTATGGTTATATTACGTTTGGATATGTTAGGATATGGTAGTTTCGGCTTTTGTGCTATAAACAGTAACTCGGTTGATTGCTACGCCCTACGTTACTCTACTGTACTCTGCTCGACGATGGTGAGGCCAGTAATAGTGGTCTCGGACCGATAGGTTTAGTTAGGCTAAGTATGGATGCGTTATGTTAGTTTGGGTTAGGCTCGGATTGATTCGACTTGCGCGGTATACACTGATACTCGGTGAACTTCTACGCTCTACTATGCTCTACTATATCCAGCTTGTCCCTGGCGAGTGCAGCAATAGTGGTCGCGGCACGTTATGTTGAGCTATGCGATGATAGGTTTGGCTCTGTTGGTTTGGGTTAGGCTTCGGTAGCTCAGGCTTCGCAGTTGCGCACTGCGATTCTATGGATCTAAGTTCTATTACACACTAATATGTTCTGCTTCGCTCTGTGGAGTCCTGCAATCCTGGTCGCGGCACTTCAGTTTGTGTTCTGTTGCGTTTGGTAATGTTATGATTGGGTAGGGTTGGAGGTAGTAGCTTCTTCTATTGTGTTATACACTGCATTTCGGTGGGTTTCAACGCTCTACATTGTCGCAGTGTGTTCTGCTTGGCTTTCGGAATGCTAGAAATGGCGGTCACTGCACGTTGTGATGAGATAGGCTGCGTTTGGATAGGTTTGTTTGGGCTAAGTTTGGCCAGGACAGCTTTTACTTTTGTGCTATGCACAGGCATCCGGTGGATTTCTGCGCAGCGGTGTGCTCGAGCATGCTCTGCCTGGCTCTGGGGAGGACAGCAATAGAGGTCTCGGCGCATTAGGTTGAGTTATGTTACGTTTGGCCTGGCAAGGTTAGGTTAGGTTTGGTTATGGCAGCTGTCACTTTTGTGCTGTACACTGCTACTCGGTCGATATCTGCGATCTGCATTGCTCTACTGGCATCCGCCTGTCTCTGGGGATGCCAGCAACTGTAGTCGTGTAACGTATGGTTGTGTCAGGTTAAGCTTGGTTAGGTAGGGTTTGGTTAAGTTTGGTTAGGATGGCTTATACTTTTGTGCTATACACTGCCATTCGTTCGATATCTGCGATCTGCGTTGCTCTACTAGCTTCGGCTAATCTCTGGGGAGGACAGCAATAGTGGTCGTGGCACATATGCTTGTGGTATGTAACGCTCGGGTAGTTTCGTTTGGGCTAAGTTTGGACAGGATGGATTTGACTTTCGTGCTATACATAGCTATTCGGTGGGTTTCTATGCTCTACTGCGAACTAATATTCCCAGGTCTGGTCTGGGTATGCCAGAAACTGTTGACGCGGCGCGCTAGTTTGTGTGAGGTTACTTTTGTTTAGGTTAGGTTTGTTTGGATTATGTTTGGATACCTTTGATTTTCGTGCAATACACTGCCATTCTATGGACCTCTGCGCTCAACTCTCCTCTAATGTGCTCTGCCTGGAGCTCGGGATGCCGGCAATAGTGCTCTCGGTATGTTAGGTTGAGTTGCGTTACGGTTGGTTTTATGTTAGGCAAGGTTAGGTTAGGTTTGGATAGGATAGGCTAGTTTAGTTTTGGACACGTTATGTCGGGATATCTCCGACTTTTGTGGTATACATTGCTTTGCGGTGGATTACTGCGCTCTACTCTGCTGTAGTATATTCTGCTTGACTCTGCGGAGAAAAGGAATTGTGGTCTCGGCGCGTTACGTTTACTTAAGCTACCTATTTCTATGTTAAGTTTGGCTACGTTGGAATAGTTTAGCTTCGACTATTGCGCTATGCACTGCGATTCCATGAACTTCTGTGCTCTACTTTCCTCTAATGTGTTCTGCTCGGCTCTAAGGACGGCAGCAATATAGGTCTCGGCACGTCAGGAAAAGTCATGCTACGTTTGGTTACGTTACGTTTGGTAAGGTTAAGATAGGATAGCTTTGGCTTTTGTGCTATACGCTGCTATGCGGTGGACTTCTGCGCCCTGCTGTGCTGTAATATATTCTGCTTGGATCTAGGGACTCCAGCAATAGTGATCTCGGCACGACAGGTTGAGCTAGGCTGCGTTTTCTAGGCTACGTTTGGTTAGGTTAGGATACGATAGCTTTGACTTGTGCGATATACACTGCTGTTCGGAGGATATCTGCGCTTTACTGTGCTGTATAATATTCAGTTTTGCTCTGAGGAGGTGAGCAAAGGCTGTCTAGGCACGTTAGGATGAGTTTGGTTACGCTTGGCAGTATCATGTTTGGCTATGTTTGACTAGAGTAGCTACGACTTCTGTGCTGTACACTGCTACTAGGTGTATTTCTGCGTTCTATTCTCCTCTAGTATCTTCTGCATGCCTTTGAAGAGGCCAGCAACGGTATTCTAGGCACATTATGCTTCGTTACGTTGCGTTCGGAAATGCTACGTTTGGTTAGGTTAGGACGTGATACCTTTGACAATTATGCTATACACTGATATTCGGTGGATTACTGCGTTCTGCTGTCCTCTAATATGCACTGTTTGGCGCTTCGGCTGCCTGGCTGCAGGCAATGGTGGTCTCAGCACGTTAGATAGCGTTAGTCTTCGCTTGCCTAAGATAGGGTATGCCAGGTTACGTTAAGCTATGTCAGACTTTTGTGCTTTTCACTTCACTGCGGAGGACCTCGGGGATCGTTCTTGCTCTAGTATATTCTGCTTTGCTCTGTGGAGGTCAGCAATTCTGGTCTAGGCACGTTAGGCTGAGTTAGGTTCCGTTTGGTTACGGTAAGCTTGGCTTGATTATGACAGCATTGCTTTGACTTTTGTGCTGTAGGCTGCGACTCGGTGGATTTCTGCGCCCCACTATGCTCTAATATTCCCTGCTTTGTTCTGGAAGTTCCAGAAATAGTGGCAGCGGAGCGTCAGGATGTGTTATCTTGCTTTCGGTTAGGTTAGGTTTGTTTGTGTTTGGTTAGGATATCTCTGACTTCCATGCTATTAACTGCCATTATATGGACCTCTGTGCACCACTCTCGCACAATATGCAGCGCTTGGCGGTGGTGAGCCCAGCAACAGTTGGCTAGGATCGCTAGATTGGGCTACGTTACGTTCGGTTATCTCCTGTTATGTCATGTTAGGGAATGATGTATCCCTCTTTTCTGCTTTACACTTCGATGCGGCGAGTGTCTGCGCTCTACAGCGCTATACTATATTCTGCTTGGCTCTGGGGAGGTCAGCAATTGAGGTGAACGCGTGTTTGTTCATGTTAGGTCACGTTTGGTTACGCTACGTTTGGTTGCGTTCGGACAGTATAGCTCCGGCTTTTGTGCTATACACTGCCTTACTGGGCATCTCTGTGCTATAATGTACTCTAATATGTACTACTTGGATCTGCGGAGGCCAGAAATTGTGGTCCCTGTGCGCAAGGTGGTGCTATGTTACGCTTGGCTTCGTTAGGTTCGGATTGGTTTAGTTAGCATAGCTTTGACTTTTGAGCTCCACACTCCATTCGGTCGATAGCTGCGCTCTGCGCTGCTCTACTAGCAAACGATTTTCTCTGTGGAGGCCACTAAGAGTGGTCGTGGCAGGTTTTGGCCAGTTAGATAACGTTTGGCTGGGTAAGGTTTGGCTATGTTTGGAGAGGATGTCTTTGACTTTTTTGGTATAGACTGCTATTCGGTGCATTTCTGCGCTCTAATGTACTGTAATGTACCCTACTTGGCGCTGCAGGGGCCAGAAGTAGTGGTCGCGGCACGTTACGTCGTGTTATGTTAGGTTTGGTCATGCTACGATTGGTTAGGTTAGGAGGGCATAGCTTGATCTCTGGTGCTGTGGTCTTCTGTTAGTTGGATCCCTGCACCCTTCAGTGCTCTAACGTTTTCAGCTTCGCTCAGGGAATGCCAGCAATAGTGGTCACGGCACGTTATGTTGAGTCAGGTTACATTCGGTTATGAATCGTTATGCTAAGTTACGTCAGGATATCTTTAACCTTTGTGACTCACACTGCAGTTCGTCGAACTTCTGGTCCCTACTCTGCTCTCATATGTCTTGCATGTCTCTGGGGATGCCAGCAATAGTCGTCGCGGCAGGTTAGGTTTAGCTATGTCACGATTGGTTAGGTTAGTAGAAGGAAGCTTTGACTTTAGTGCCATAGTCGGCTATTAGGTAGATTTCCGCGCCCTGCAGTGCGCTAACATTTTCAGCTTGTCTCTGGTAAGGCCAACAACAGTGTCCTCAGCACGTTTTATTGGGTCTGGTTACGGACGGTTACGTTGTGTTAGCCTAAGCTTGGTTGAGATAGGTCCAACTTTTGTTGTGTACACAACTATTCGGAGGACTCCTGCGCTCTACTGTGCCATAGTATGTCCTGCTTGGCTCTTTGGAGGGCAGCAATTGCGGTCTCGGGGCATTGGATATAGTTTGGCTATGTTTGTCTATGTCCAGTTGATTTGGGTTAGGATTGGGTAGCTTTGACCTTATTGATATACAATGCGATTCTATGGATCTCTTCGTTCTAGACTCCACTATTGTGCTCTGCTCGGCTCTGGAGCGGCCAGCAATAGTGGTCGCTGCACGTTAGTTTGAGTTAGGCTACGTTTGGCTGTGTTAGGTTTTGTTAGGTTAGGGAGGGATTGCTTTGACTTTTGTGATGTAGTCTGATATTAGGTGGATAACTGCGCCCTACAGTGCTCTAATATTTTCAGCTTGGCTCTGGCAATGTCATCAATAGCGGCCTAGAATCGTTATGTTGATACAGGTTACGTTCGGTTAGGCTGGGTTAGGCTATGTTTGGTAAGCATAGCTTTAACTTTTGTTCTGTGGGCTGCTATCTGGAGTACTTCTGCGTTCTGCTGTTCTCCAGTATGTCCCGCTTGGCTCTGGGGCGGGGAGGGGGGCGGGCTGGCGTGGCAGCAAAGGCGGTTTCGGCCCGTTAGGGTAAGTTAGGCTATGTTCGGATATGCTCTGTCGGTTTTGGTTAGGTTCCGGTATCTTTGACTTTTCTGATGTACACGGCGACTCTATGGATTTCTGCGTTCTACTCCCCAATAATGCGTTGTGCTTGGCTGCGCGGTGGCCAGCAATAGTGTTCTCGGCACGTTTGTTTGAGTTAGGCAACGTTCCGTCTGGTTATGTTAGTTTTGGTTAGGATTGGGTTGCTTTGACTTTCGCGATATATACCGTTTTTCGGCGGGCTTTTGCGCTCTAGATTGCTCTACGATACTATGTTCGACTCTCGGGATCCGAGAAATAGTGGTATGACACGTTAGGGTGTGTTAGGTTACGATTGGTTAGATTAGGTTTGTTTGGGGTTGCTTTGGATATGTCTTACTTCAGTGCTATACGCTGCCATTCTATGGACCCCTGCGCTCTACTCATCTCTAACTTGCAATGCTTGGCGTTGGGGAGGCAAGCAATATTGGGCTATGCCCGTTAGCTTGAGATAGGTTGCGATTGGCTTGGTTAGGGTAAGTTCAGTTTGGTTTGGATGGCTTCGACTTTTGTGTTATACGCTGCTATTCGGTGGATTTC
>NW_016909229.1:15799-22561 GCF_001483705.2 Eufriesea mexicana | reverse complement strand
CCGCTCTTCAGTGGGTTTCTACGCTATACATTAATCTATTAAGGTCTGCTTGGCTCTGGGGAGGCCAGCAATTGATGTCTCGGCTGGTTAGTTTCAGTCATTTTACGCTTTCTTATGCTAGGTTAGGTGTTATTTTGTTATGATGGCTTTGACTTTTGCGCAATAATCTGCTATCTGGACGATTTCAGCGTTCTACGTTGCTTTGCAATATTCTGCATAGCTCTCTTGAAGCCAGCAGCAGCGTGCGTGCGATTTCAGGTTTGGTAACGTTAGGTCGGCTTATGTTACGTTTGGTTAGGTTAGGATGGAGTAGCTCTGACTTTTCCGTTATACACTGTTCTTCGGTGGACTTCTGCGCTATACCGTGCTCTAGTATGCTCCGCTTGACGCTGGCGAGGGCAGCAATAGTGGTCTCGTCACGTTAGCTTGAGTTAGGCTGCGTTTGGTTTGGTTACGCTTGATTTGGTTAGGAATGGATTGCTTTGATTTCTTTGGTACACACTGCTATTGGATGGATCTCAGCGCTCTTCGTTGCTCTACTATACACTGCTGGGCTCTTGGGAAACAAGCAATTGCGGCCGTGGAATGATTGGTTGGCTTAGGTTATGTTTGGTTAGGTAAGGTTATGTTACGTATGGTTAGGATGGCTCTGACCTATGTGTTATACACTGCTGTTCGGTGGTTATATGCGCTGTGCTGCGCTCTAGTATATTCTGCTTAGCTCTGGGCAAACCAGCAATTGCGGTCTCGGGACGCCAGGCTATGTTATGCTTTGTTTGGTTCTCTTACGTTTGGTTAGGTTTGGACACAGTGTCTTTGACTTTTATACCATACAGGGCATTTCGGTGGATTTCTGCCCTCTACTGCGACCTAATGCTCCCTACATTGATCTCGGAATGCCAGAAATTTTGGCCGCGGCGCGTTAGTTTGAGATATGTTACTCTTGTTTGGGTCAGGTTCTTTTGGTTAGGTAAGGATGTATTCGACTTTCGTGCTATACTCTGCTATTCTATGGACCTCTCCGCTCTACTCTACTCTAACATGCTGTGCGTGGCTCTGGACAGGACAGCAATAGCGTTCGCAGGACGAAAGTTTGAGTTAGGTTACGTTTGGTTATCCTAGGTTAGGTTACGTTTGGCTAGGATGGCTTTGACTTTTGTGTTATACACTGCTATTCGGTGGATTTCTGCTCTCTACTGTGCTCCAATATATTCTGCTTGTCTCTAAGGACGTCAGCAACAGCGGTCTCGGCACGTTAGGCTATATCATATTACGTTTGTATATGTTAGGACATGGTTGAGCTGACTTTTGCGCTATAGGCGGCTATTTGGTGGATCCCTTCGCTCTGCATTGCTCTTCTAGTCTCTACTTCTCTGTGGGGAGGCCAGCAGTAGTGGTCACGGCGCGTTTGTTTGTGTTATGTTTCGTTTGGTTTGGTTAGAGTAAATTAAGTTTGTCTAGTGTGGCTTTGTCGTTTGTGCTATACGCTGCTATTCGGGCGATTTCTGCGCTCTACGCTGCTCCACTACACTTTACTCGACACAGGGGATGCCAGCAATTGCGGTCGCGGCACGATAGGTTGTGTTAGGTTACGTTTGCTTACCTCAGTTTAGGTTAGGTTAGTTTAGGATGGCTTTGACTTTTGTGCTATACGCTGCTATTTGGAGGATTTCTGCGCTCTACACTGCTCTACTATACTCCGCTCGATCCTCGGTAGGCCAGCAATGGTTGTCGCGGCACGTTAGGTCCTGCTCGATTGTGTCTGTTTCGGTTAAGTTATGTTATGTTAGGTTGGGATATCTTTGACATTTGTGCAATGCGCTGCTATTTAGTGAATTTCTACGCTCGACTGTGATCAAGTATTCCCCTCTCTGCTCTCGGGAAGCCAGTAGTTGTGGCTGCGGCGCGTTAGGTTGTGTTAAGTTACGTTCGGTTGGGTAAGGTGTCTATGTGTTCGTTTCGTTGACCTTTGACTTTTGTGCTATGTATCGACATTCTATGGACTTCTGGGCTCTACTCTCCTCTAATATGCGCTGCTTTGTGTAGGGGTGGCCAGCAATAGTGGTCTAGGCACGTTTGGATTTGTTATGTTACGTATGGCTACTCTGCGCTTTGTAAGGATAGGATAGGACCACTGTGACGTTTGTGCAATACACTACTATTCGGAGGATTTCGGTGCTCTTCGTTGCTCTACTCTACTCTACTCGACCCTCAGGAGGCCAGCATTGGCGGTCGCCGCACTTTATGGTGTGCTCGTCTACGTTAGCTTAAGTTACGTTCGATGGTGTTAGGTTTGGATATCTTGGACCCTTCTGCTGTATACTGGGATAGTATGCATTTCTGCGCCCTGCTCTCATCTATTATGTTCCGCATGTCTCTGGGGCTGCGAGATATTGAGGATGCAGCACGTTAGTTTGAGTTAAGTTACGCTTGGTTAAGTTAGTTTCCTTTGGGTTAGGCAGAGATAGCTTTGACTTCTGTGCTACACAGTGCAATTGGATGGAATTCTGCGCTCTACTGTGCGCTACCACACTATGCTTGTCTCTGGGACGCCAGGAATGGTGGTCGCGGCTCGTTAGTTTCAGCTATGGCACATTTGGCTGGGTAAGGCTTGGCATGGTAAGGATAGCATACCTTTGACTTTTGTTCTATACACTGCTATTCGATGGGCATCTGCGCCATGCCCTGCTCCAATACGCTCTGCTTAGTTTAGGGAGGACAGCAGCTGTGGTCCCGGGATGTTACCTTCTGTTGTGTGACGCTTGCTTATGTTACGATTGGCTAGTTTAGCAGAAGATAGCATTGACTTTTGTGCTGTACACATATTTTCGGTAGATTTGTGCGCGCTCCGTTGCTCTACTATACCCTGCTCGACCCTCTGGAGGCCAGCAATGGTGGTCGCATCACGTTAGTTGAGTTATGTTAGGTTAGGTTAGGTTAGGTTTGTTTGGGTTAGGTTAGGACATCCTTGACTTTCGTGCTGCACACTGCCATTCTATGTGCCTCTTCGCACTACCCTCCTCTAATATGCTCTGCTTGGCGCTGTTGAGGTTGGGAATAGTGCCCTTGGCACGTTAGGCTGTGCTGTGTTTCGTTTGGTTGTGTTGCGCTAGGCTAGGTTAGGATGGGACAACTTTTACTTTTACGTTATACACTGCTACTCGGTGGACTTCTGCCCTCTATATGACCCTACTATACTCTGCTCGACTATGGAGAGGCAAGCAATCGCTGTCGTGGCGCGATAGTTTGTGTTTGGTTATGTGTGTTTGGGCTAGGTTAGGTTACGTTTGGAAAGGATGGCTTTGACTTTTGTGTTATATTATGTCATTCGGTGGATTTCTGAACTCTATTCAGCTCTAATATGTTCTGTTTGGGCCTGGGGAGGCCAGCAGTTGATGTCTCGGCCCGTTACGTTTAGTTGCTCTACGTAGGGTTATGTTAGGTTAGGACGTGTAAGGTTAGGATATCTCTGACTTTTGTGCTATACACTTCTATTTGGCGGCTTTCCGCGGTCTACTGTGCACTAGCACATTCTGCGTGGATAATTGGAGGCCAGCAATATTGGTTTCGGCTCGTTAGGTTAAGTTAGTATGCTTTCGATTGTGCTACGTTTGGATAGGTTGTGATAGGGTATCTTTGACTTTTGTGCTATACACGGCTATTCGGAGGATTACAGTGGTATATTGTGCTCTACTACATTCTGCTTTGCTCTGGGGAGACCAGGAGCAGTGGCCGCGGCACGCTGTGTTGAGATATGGTACGTTGGGGTATGATAGGATAGGTCAGGTTAAATTAGGATGACTTCGACTTTTGTGCGACACACTGCTTTTCGGTGGATTTCGGCGCTCTACTGTGCTCTAGTATACTCCAGTTGGCTCTATGGAAGACAGCAATTGTGTTCTCAGCACGTTAGGGTGGGTTATGCTGTGTCTGGTTATGTTCGTCCAGGGTAGCTTCGACTTTTGCGCGATACACTGCTATTCGGTGGATTTCTGCGCACTACTGTGCTCTATTACATTCTGCTTGTATCTGTGCGGGCCAGCAATAGTGGCCCCGTCATGTTAGATTGAGCGCTGCCGCGTTAGGTTATTTTAGGTTTGGTGAGGTTAGGATATGATAGTTTAGACACTTGTGCTATAAGCTGCTATCCTCCAATTTCTGCGGTCCTCTGCGCTCTAATATTTTCTGCCTGGCTCCGTGAGGCCAGCAGTCGTGGTCTCGGCGCGTTAGGTTTAGTAGTGTTTCGTTCCGTTAGGTTTGCTTAGGATGGCTGGATTAGGATTTCTTTGACTTCCACAATGTACACAATTACGTGGTGGATTCCTGTGATCGACTGCGCTCTACTGTATTCTGCTTGGCTCTGGGGATGCCTGCAGCATTGGTCGCGGCACGTTATATTCAGTTATGCCACGTTTGGTAAGGTTAGGTTAGGGCAGGTTGGGTTAGAGTATCCTAGACTTTTGTAACGTACTCTGCAATTTGCTGGATTCCTGCGCTATACTGTGCTCTGGTATATTCTGCATGCCTCTCTGGAGGCCAGCAATATCGGTCCCGTTGTGTTAGGTTGGGTTATTCTCCGCCTGTGTGCGCAACGTTTGGCTAGGTTACGATATGCTGCTTTGACATTTGTGCTGTACCTTGCTATTTGGTTTATTCCTGCGCTCTACTTTGCTCTACTGTACTCTGCTCGGCTCTCTGTCTGCGAGCAATAGTGGTGGTGGCACCTTAGGTTGAGTTAGGATACTTTCAGGTAGGTTATGTTAGGTTAAGTGTTGTAAGTATAGCTTTAATTTTCGTGCTATGCACAGTTATTCGGTGTATTTCTGTGATCCGCCGTGCTCTACTGCAATCTGCTTTGCTCCGGCGAGGCCAGGTGCTGTGTTCGCGGCATGCCGTGTTGGGTTATGCTACGCTAGGTTATGTTAGATTAGGTCAGGTTAGGTTAGGATAGCTACGGCTGTTGTGCTATTCACTGCAGTGTGGTGGATTTCTGCGCTCCACAGTGTCCTAGTATATTCTGGTTGTCTCTGTGGAGGCAAGCAATAGTGGTCTCGTCACATTTGATTGATTTAGGCTACGCTTGGATGAGTTACGTTTGGCTAGGTTATGATTCGCTACTTTGACTTTCGTGATATTTACTGCTGTTCGTTGGATTTCTGCGCTTCAATGTGCACTAATATGCCCTGCTTGTCTCTGGGGAGGCCAGAAATATTAGTCTCGTCACGTAATGCTTAGTTACACCATGTTTGTGTAGGTTATGTAAGGCCTGGTTAGGTCAGGGTATGTCTGATTCTCGGGCAATATACCGCAACGCGGTGCATTTACGCGGTCTGCTTTGCTGTAGTTTATTCTACTTGGATCTGTTAGGTTGTGTTATGCTAAGTTTGGGTGTGTTGCTTCTGGTGAGTTTAGGATATGATAGTCTACACTTTTGCACTATACACGGCCATCCCCGGATATCTGCGCTCTACTGTGCTCTAGCATATTATGCCTGGATCTAGACAGGACAGCAGTAGCTTTCTTGTCCCGTTACGTTGCGTTTACCTACGTTTGCTGATGCTACGTTTGGTGAAGTTGGGACAGCCTACCTTGTCTTTTGTGCTTTACACGGATTTTCGGTGTATATATGCGCTCTGATGTGCTCTAATATGCTGCTCTTGGTGCTGGATTGACCAGCAATATTGGTCTCGTCGCGTTATTTTGGGTTACTCAGCGTTTGTACAGGTTAGGTTATGCCAAGTTAGGTCACGGTATGTTCGGATTTTGCACTATGCACTGCATTGCTGTGGATTTCTGCGCTCTACTGCCCTCTAATATGCTCTGCATGGCTCTGGTGGGGGGCGGGCAGCGATAGCGGTCTCGGCTCGTTAGGCTTAGTTATTCCATGCCTGGTTTAGTTAGGCTGGGACATGTTAGGTTACGATATCCTCGACTTTTGTGCCATACACTGCAGTACTGCGTGTCACCGCGCTACACTGTGTTCTAGTATATTCTGCTTGGCTCTGGGGAGGCTAGCAATGGAGTTCTGGGCACGCCAGTTAGAGTTACGTAACGCTTGGTTATATTACGTTAGTCTGCGGTAGGTTAGGATAGCTTTGACTTTTCCGATATACATCGACATCCTATGAACGCCTGTGCTCTACTTTCATCTGATATGTGCTGCTTGGCGTTGGGGCGGCCAGCGATAGTTGTTCCGGTACTTCGGTATAAGTTAGGTTACGTTCGGTTACGTCACCTTTCATCAGGTTAGGATAGGATAGCTTTGACTTTTGTGCTGTACACTGCTATACAGTTGAATCCTGCGGACTACTGTGCTCCAACGTCATCTGCTTCCCTCTGGGGATACCAGAAATAGTGGTTGCGGCATGTTCATTTGGGTTATGATAAGCTTGGTTTGGTTGGGGTAGGTCAACTTTGGTTAGGATGGCTTCTTCGATTGTGATACACACTTCTATACGGTGGAATTGTGGGCCCTACTGTGCTCTGCGATATTCTTATTGTCTATGGAGAGGACGTCAGTAGAGGTCTAGGCACGTCAAGTAGAGTTATATTACGCTTGGTTGCGTTACGTTTGGCTAGTTTCGGAGGCGGCAGCTTCGATTTTTATGCTATACACTACTATACGGTGTATTTCTGTTCTCTACTGTATATTCTACCGCGTCGAAGATATCCAAACCTAACAAGACCTAACCTAACCTAACCAAACGTAGAATAACTGAATCTAACCTGCCGAGACCAGTATTGCTGGCTTCCCCAGAGAGA
>NW_016909229.1:0-15682 GCF_001483705.2 Eufriesea mexicana | reverse complement strand
TAAAGCAGAAAAGTCGAAGGTATCCAAATCTAACCAATGCTGACGTAACCTAACCAAACGTATCTTAACCCAAACTATCGCGCCACGACCGATATTTCTAACATCCCCAGAGTCCTGTAGGCTATAGGAGAGCAACGAGCAGAGCAGGAATCAATCAAATAGCAGAGTGTAGCACAAAAATCAAAGCTATCCTATCCTAACCTAACCAATCGTAACATAACCCGACGTAATATAGCAAAACCTATTGTGCAACGACCACTATTGCTGGCTTCCCCAGAGTCGAGCGGAGCATAGTAGAGCAATTAAGAGTACAGAAGTCCACCGAATAGCAGTGTATAGTGCAAGAGACAAAGACATCCTATCCCAGCCCACCCAAACATAACACAGGCAAACGTAGCGTAACACAATCTATCGTGGCTACACCACTACTGCTAACCTCCGCAGAGCAAAGCAGGATACACTAGAGCACAGGAGAGCGCAGAAAACTGTCGCACTGAAGTGCAATGCACAAAAGCCAATGGCATCCTCACCTAACCTGACGTAACCTAACCTAGCCAAACGAAGCAGAACTCAATCTAGCGTGCCGAGATCACTATTACTGGCCTCCACAGAGTCGAGGAGAGTATACGAGAGCGACGTAGTGCGTAGAAATCAACCGAATAGCAGCGTGTATAGCAAATGTCAAAGTTATCATGACCAAACATGTCCTAACCTAGCCTAACCAAACGCAGCCTAACTCAACGTATTGTTCGGATGCCACTACTGCTGTCCCTGCCAGATGTAAGCTGAACATACCTGAGAGCAACAGAGTGCAGAAATCCGCCGAATTGCTGTGTAGAGCGCAAAAGACAAACCTAGCCCCTCCTAACCTAGCTAATCGTAATGCAACCGAGCGTAACCTGTCTCAACGTATCGTGTAACGTCCACTATTGCTGGACACCCCAGAGTCAAGCAGTGTAAATCAGAGAAATGTAGAGCGCAGAAATCCACCGAATAGCAGTGCATAGCACAAAAGACATAGCTACCACCTTCTAACCCAACAAACCGGGATATACACAAGCGTAACCTGGCTCAAACTAACGTGCAGCGACCTCTATTACTAGCCTCTCAAGAGGGGTGCGGAGTATAGTAGAGCAATATATAGAGTAGAAGTACGACGAATGGAAGTGTATGCGGCATAAGACGCAGCTACCCTCTCCCAACCTAATCAACCGGAATATACCCGTACGTAACATAGCTCGACCTAACGTGCAGCGACCACTATTACTAGCAACACCTGGGCCAAGCAGGACATACTAGAGCACAGTAGAGCGCAGAAATCCACCTTGTTACAGTATAAAGGACAGAAGTCAAAGATACCTAAACCTAAATAAAGAACCTAAACCAACCCAAACAAGCCGAAAGAATATACTACATCGCAGTAGATCACAGACATCGGCGGCGTTTCAGTGTATAGCGCAAAGGCCGAAGATATCCTAACCCAACCTGACCGAACCTAACCAAACCAAACGTTGCCTAACGCGGCACAACGTACCAAGGACACTATTGCTGTCATCCCCGGAGCCAAGCTGAACATATAAGATCACAGCGGAGCACCGAAGTCCACCGAATAGCAACGTATAGCAAAAAAGTCAATGCCATCCCCTCCTAACCAAACCAATCGTAGCATACCCAAACGAAACCTAACTCCACCTAACGTGCAGCGACCACTATCGCTGCCCTCCCCAAGGTCTAGCAGAGCATAGTTGAGCACAGTTGATCGTAGAAATCTACCGAATAACAGTGTATGCCGAGAAAGCCAAAGCTATCCGGAATTAACCCAAACAAACGCAACCCAGCCAAGCGTAACGTAACTCAACCTAACGTGCCGAGATCACAATTGCCGGCCTCCACAGTGCCAAGCAGAGTATATTAGGGCACAATACAGCGCAGAATATCTCCGAATATCAGTATACAACTCAATTGTAAATGTTACCCTCTCTTACCCTAACCATACGTAACGTAACCAAACGTGGCCTAAATCAAACTAACCTGCCTGAACCACTATTACTGGCTACCCCAGAGGCGAGCAGAGTACAGTATAGCGATGTAGATCGCATAAATACACGGAGCAGCATTGTATAACTCAAAAGTGGAATCTATCCTGTCGTAACCTCTACAAGCCTAACATGGTCGAACGTATCGTAGCTTAACCGAGCGTGCCGAAGCCCCTATTGCTGGCCTCCGCAGAGCCATGCAGAATATGCTAGAGCACAGTAGAGCGTAGAAACCGACAGGATTGCAGTGCATAGAGCAGAAGTGAAAGGTTTACTGACCAAACCTAGCTTAACCTAACTTAACCAAACGTAACATAACTCAACCTAACGAGCCGCGACCACTATTGCTTTCGTCCTCAGAGACAAGTGGAATGTGACGGAGCGCGGTAGAGCACAGAAGTCCACAGAATATCAGTGTTGGTCACAAAAGTGGAAGATACCCTGACAAAACCCGGTCTGACCTAATCTAGCCATACGTAATCTAACTCAAATTAACATGCCGCGACCAGTATTGCAGGCCGCCACAGAGACAAGCAGAGCATATTAGAGGTGAGGAGAGTGCAGAAACCTATAGGATGACAGTGTGTAGCAGGAAAGTCGTAGCTATCCAAACCAATTCAAAGCTAACGTAATAGTACCAAACGTATCCTACCTCAAAATAATGTACCGGGATCACGATTACCGGCTTCCCCAGAGCCAATCGGGATATAACAGAGCACAGTAGAGCGCAGAAATGCGCCGCATTGCAGTGTAAAGCGCAAAAGTCAAAGATATACTAACACAACCTGCCCTAACCTAACCTAACCAAACGTAGCATAAATCAACATAACGTGCAGATACCACTATTAGCGGCTCCTCAGGGACAAGAAGAACATACTAGAGCACAGTAGAGCGCAGAAATCCACCGCATCTCACTAGAGCACAAAAGACGAAAATGCCCTTTCCTGTCCCAAAGAAACCTAATCAAACCAAACGTAACATAACCCTGAATACATAACCCTATATACAGTGGCCCGCGACGCGGCCACTGTCTCTTGGGGCCCCGTATTAAAGCAGAGCATATTAGATCACAATAGAGCGCCGAAATCCACCGATGAGCAGTGTACTGCGTAAAAGTCCTTGCTATCCTGGCCTAATCAAAGCAAACATGTCATCACCAAACGCAACCGGACACGAACTAACGTGCCTAGACCGCCATTACTGACTTCCACAGAGGCAACGAGAATATGCTAGGGCACAGTAAAACGCAGAAGACCACCGCATTGCAGTGTATATAGCAAAAGTCATAGCCAGCCCCTCCTAACCTAACCAAACGTAACATAACCAAACGTAACCTAACTCAACCAACGGTGCCACGGCCACTATTGCTGGAATCCCCAGAGACAAGCAGAACATATGAGACCACAGCAGATCGCAGAAATCAGCCGAATATCTGTGTATAACGCTAAAATCAAAGCTGGCCTTCCTTACCTCACCAAACATAGCGTAACCAAACGTAACGTTACTCATCCTAGAGTGCCGAGACCACTCTTGCTTTCGTCCACAGAGCGAAGCACAACATGTTGGAGTAGAGCAGAGCGCAGAAATGCATACAATCGCAGTGCATAGAGGAAGAGCAGGAGCTACACTATATTAAATGACCATACTTAACATAACCGAACGCAGCTTAACTGAACCCAACGTGCATAGATCACTATTTCAAGCCGCAAAGAGCTAAGCAGAATATACTAGAGCACAGTAGAGCGCAGTGATCCAAGGCATTGCAGTTTATAGCACAAAAGTTCAAGGTATCCTAACCGAACCTGTCCTATCCTAACCTAACCAAACGTAGAATATCTACACCTAACGCGCCGAGACTTCTATTGCTGGCCACCCCAGAGCCATTCAGTGCATATTAGAGCACAGTAGAAGGCATCAAACCAGCGAACAGCAGTGTAGAGTACAGAAGACAGAGCTATCCTCTCCTAAAGCAACCATTCGTCACATAACCGAGCGTAACATAACTAAACCCGACGTGCCGAGACCACCGTTGCTGGCAAACCCAGGGCCAAGCAGAAATAGTAGAGCACGGCAGAGCGCAGAAGTCCACCGGATAAATGTGTATAGCACGAAAGTCAAGGCTACCCTTAGCGAATACAGCATACGAGGGCAAAACCGAAGGTAAACTGACCCATCCCGACGTGCCTAGACCATTGTTGCTGACACCCACAGGGCCAAGCAGAAGGAAGAAGAGGAATGTAGATCGCAGAAATCCATAGAAACGCAGTGCATAGCTGAAAAGTCAAAGTTACCCTATCATAACGTAATAGATTGTAACAACCAAATGTAACCTAACTGGCCCAAACTTGCTGCGACCACTATTGCTGGCCTCCCAGGAGCAGAGCAGAGTATTTCAGAGGAGAGTAGGGCGCAGAAATCCATAGAATGGCAGTGTATAGCAGAAAGATCAGTGCCATCCCTACCTAACCCAAACTAACGTAACCTAAAAAAAACGTAGCGTAACCCAACCTTACATGACGAGACCTGCATTGCTGCACTTCCCAGGGGCAAGCACAATAGACTATAGGAGAGTAGAATGCAGAACTTCATAGAAACGCAGTGTATAGTACAAAATTCAAAGCTACCCTAACCTAGCCTAACCAAACGTAGCATAAACGAACGTAACCGAACTGAACATAATATGGCGCGGACACCATCCCTGGTCTCCCCAGAGCAAAGCATGTCGTACTAGAGAACAGTGGAACGCAAAAATTCACCGAAGTGCTGTGTATACCACAAAAGTCTGAACCTTCCTATCCTAACCTAACAAATCGTGACACAACCAAACGTAACCTAGCCTTACCTAACGTGCCGCATCAACTATTGCTTGCCTTCGGAGAGTAGTGCAGAACATAGTAGAGGAGTGTAGCGCACATAAATCCATAGAATCGGTTTGTATAGTACAGAGGTCAAAGCTGTCCAAACTAACATTACCTAGCCAAACGTATCCTAACTGAACTTAACATGCCGAGACCACTATTGCTGGCCCCCCAAGAGCCAACCAAAACATACAAGAGCACGGCAGAGGGCAGAGACGAACCGAATAGCATTGTGTATCAAAAAAAGGCAAGGCTACCCTGTCCTAACCTAACGAAACGTAACGTAGCCAAGAGTAACATAACTGAACATAACGTGGTGAGACCGCTGTTGTTGGACACATCGGAGATAAGCAGAACATATTAAGGCACAGTAGAATGCTGAGAACCGGCAAATAGAATTGTATAGAACAAAAGTCAAAGCTATACTTGCCAAATCTAAGCGGATCTAGCTTAACAAAACGCAGCACAACTCAACCTAACGTGCCGAGAGCTCCATTGCCAGCCTCCCCATCGCCAAGCCGGGCACATTAGAGGAGAGTAGTGCGCAGAGGCCCATAGGATGTCCGTGTATAGTACGAAAGACAAAGATATCCTAACCAAACCCAAACTATCGTAACTTGTCACAACATTTCGCGCCGCAGCCACTGTCTCTGGCACTCCCAGATCAAAGCAGGGAATATTAGATGGCAGTAGAGCACACAAATCCAGCGAATAGCAGTTCACAGCACGAAAGTCAGAGATACCATATCCTAACCTAACAAAACGTAACATAAGCGGTCGCTGCGGACGCAGCATAACGTGCCACAACCGCTATTGCTGTCATCACGAGGACCTAACGGACTATAGAAGAGCAATGCAGAGAGCAGATATCGACCGAATAGCAGTGTATTGCAGGAAAGACAAAGGTACCCTAATCAAACGTATCCCAACCTAACCAAGCCAAGCGTAACATAACTCAACCTAGCTTGCCGAGACTGCCATTTTAGGCTTTCCCAGAAGCGAGCAGTAACTGCTAGAGCACAGTAGGCTGTAGAAATCGTCCAAATAGCAGTGTGTAGAGCAAAAGTCAAAGATATCCTATCCTAACCTAACCAGACGTAATATAACCAAACTTAACCAAACACAATCTAACGTGCCTGGATCACCATTACTGAGCTCCGACAGCAAATAAGAACATGTTACAGCAGAGTAGAGCGCAGAAAGACACCGAATAGCAGTGTACTGCACAAGAGTCAAAGCTGTCTGAGCCTAACATAACCAAGCGTAATACAACCAAACATAACGTAACGCAACCTAACGTGCCAAGACCACCATTGCTGCCTTCCTCAGAGCCAAGCAGAGCTTATTAGAGCACAGTAGAGCGCAGAAAGCCACCGAACAGAAGTGTCTAGCGCAAAAGTCAAAGCTTCCCTGTACTAACCTAGCCAAACGTGACATAAGCGGGCATAACGTAACATATCCTGACGCGCCACGACCGCTATTTCTGGCCTCACGAGAGCTAAGCAGAGTATAGCAGAGCAATGTAGAATGCTGAGGTCGTCCAAATAGCAGCGTATACCTCAAAAGTCACAGCTATCCTAACCAAACCTAATCAATTCTAGCCGAACCAAACGTAACTTAACTCATTCGAACATGCCGAGAGCACTATTCATGCCGTACACAGAGAATAACAAATTGTGCTAGCGCGCAGAGGAGGGCAGAAGCCCATAGGAAAGCAGTGTGTTGCACGAAAGTCAGAGCCATCCATAACGTAACGCAACGTAGCCTAACCAAGCGGAACGTAATATATCTCAATCTAACGTCGGCGACCACTACTGCTGGCCACCCGATAGTCGAGCAGAGTATAATAGAGCAATATACAGCCCAGATATCCACCCAATTGCAGTGTCTACAACAAAAGTAAAGCTACCATGTTCGAACATATCCAAACGTAACATAACCGAACTCCACCTATCTCACACTAATGTACCGAGACCAATACTGCTGGCATCCACATATCTAAGCAGAATATACTAGAGCACAGCGGAGCGAAGGCATCCAGCGTATAGCTGTGTATAGCACTAGAGCCAATGCGAAACTAACCACACGTAGCCAAACCTGACATAGCAAAACGTAACGTAACTGAAACAAACGTGCCGCTACACCAATTTCTGTCCTCTCCAGAGACAAGCAGATGCTAGTAGAGCAGTGCAGTGCGCAGATATCTTTCGAGAAGCAGTGTATAACACAAAATTCAAAGCTAAACCTACCAAACCTATCCGGAAATAGCCAAGCCATGCATAATCTAACTTTACCTTGCGTGCCGAGACGGGAATTGCTGGACTCCCCAGAGTCAAGCGGAACCAGCCAGAGCACTGTGGATCGCAGAGATTCAGCGTACAGCAGTGTACAGCACAGAAGTCAAAGCTATCCTCTCCTGCCCCAACTAATCTTGGCGTTACCGAACGTCGCATAACACAACCTCTCGTGCCACGACCACTCTTGCGGGCCTCCCAGGAGCAGAACAATGTACAGTACAGCTCAGCAGAGAGCAGAGAGCCACCAAATAGCTATCTATAGCACAACAATCAAAGACAACCTTACATAATCAGGCCCAACATGACCGAACCGAGCGTACAATAGCTAAGCATAACGTGCCGCGACCACCATGGCTGGCCTCTCCAGATCCAAGCTGAATATACTGGAGCGTAATAGAGCGCAGAATGGCACCGAGTAGCAGTGTATATCTAAAAGTCAATGATATCATATCCTAACCTGACCTAACCAAGCGTGCAATAACTAAACCTAACAAGCCGATGCCCCTATTGCAGGCCTCCCCAGAGCCAAGCGGAACATATTAGAGAACAGTAGAGTCCAGAAATGTTCGAATGCCAGTGTGTTGCACAAAAGTCAGTGCCATCGTGGCCAAACGTAGCCTATCGCAGCCTAACCAAACGTAACCTAACTCAACCGATCGTGCCTCAATCGCTATTGCTGGTCTTACCAGTGTCGAGCAGAGTAGAGTAGAGCAACGCAGAGCGCAGGAGTACACCGAACAGCAGTGTATGACACAAAAGTTAGAGGTATCCAACCTAACATAACTAAACGTAACATAACTAAACGTAGCATAACTCAAAATAGCGTGCCGAGAGCACTGTTGCTGGGTTTCCCAGTGCCAAGCAGGTCATTTTAGGGCACAGGAGAGCGCAGAAATTCACCGAAATGCGGAGTATATCACAAAAGTTAGAGCCATTCTGAACAAACCTTACCAAACCTTACATAGCATAACGTAACCAGACTAAACCTACCGTACCACCACCGGCGTTTCAGGCCTCCTCAGAGTCGAGTAGGGTACAGAAGAGCAACGTACTGCAGAGAAATCCGCCGAACAAAAATGTGTAGCGCAAAAGTCAAAGATACCCTATCCAAACATAACCAAGCCATAACTAGACTAATGTAACATTACAGAAACAATCGTGCCACGGCCACTCTTGCTGGCCTCCACAGAGAGAAGTGGATGCTAGTAGAGCAACGCAGAGCGCAGGTGTCGACCGAATACCACTGTATAGCACAAAAGTCGAAGACATTCTGACAAATCCTAACCTAACCTGACCTAACCAAGCGTAACCTAACACGAACTAACGCGCATATGCCACCATTACTGACCTACCCAGAGCAAAGCAGAACACACTAGAGCAGAGTAGAGCGCAGAAATCCAACGGTTAGAAGTTCATGGCACAATAGTCTAAGCTATCCTGTCCTAACCTAACCAAAGGTGACATAACCAAACGCAACATATCTCAGCCTAACGTGCCGACAGCACTACTGCTGGCCACTCCAGAGCCAAGCAGAGCATAATAGTGCGCAGTAGAGCGCAGAAGACGCCGTTGTAGCAGTCTATAGCACAAAAGTCAAAACCATCCTATCCAAGCCTGACCAAACGTGACGTAACCAAACGCACCCTAACATAACCTAACGTGCCGCGACCACTATTTCTGGCCGCCAGAAGGTCGAGCAGAGCATAGAAGAGCAATGTGTGGCGCAGTAATCAACCGAATTGCGGAGTACAGCGCAAAGGTCAAAGCCAACTTAACCAAACATAGCGTAACCTTTGCTTACCATATGTAACGTAACATAACCATACGTGCTACGATCGCCATTGCTGGCCTCCCCAGAGACAAGCGGATGCCGGTAGAGCAACGCAGAGCGCAAATATCGACCGAATAGACGTGTATAGCACAAAAGTCAGAGCCATCCCTGCCGAATGTAACGTAACCCAACCAAACGTGCCACGTCCGCTGCTTCTGGCATCCCCAGAGGCAAGCAGATGTTAGTGGAGCTGTACATTGTACATATATCGACCTAATAGCACTGTATGGCACAAAAATCATAGATAACCTATCCAAACATGACCAATCCTTACCTTACTACACGTAACATAACAGAACCAAACGTGCCGCGACCACTATTGCTGGACTCCCAATGGCCAAGCAGGATATAGCCGAGCGTAGTAGAGCGCAGAAATCCACCTATTAGCAGTGTATAGCACAAAAGTTCAAGCCGAACTAGACAAACTTAGCCAAACCTGACCTGCCCAAACGTAGCCTAAATAATCCAAACGTGCCACGATCCCTATTGCTGGCCGCCACAGAGACAAGCAGATGCTAATAGAGCAATGCATTTCACAGCTGACGGTCGAATGGCTTCGTACAGCAGAAGATACAAGACTACCCTAACCAAACTTGTCCTAACCTAGCCAAGCCAAGCGTAACGTAATTCAACATAGCGTGCCGTGTCCGCAATAGTTGGCCTCCCCAGAGCGAAGCAAAACATACCAGGGCACAGTAGATCGCAGGAATCGAACGCATTGCAGTGTACACCACATAAGTCGAAGCCACCCAGACCAATCCTAACCTATCCTAACCTAACAAAGCGTAACTAAACAAAGCCTATCATACCACGGCACCATTGCTGGCCTACCCAAAGTCGAGTAGGGTATAGTAACGCAACGAGGAGCGCAGAAATCCACCAAATAGCAGTGCACAGCAAAAAAGTCAAAGTCATCCGAACCAAACTTGTCCTACCCTGGCCAACCCAAACGTAACATAACTCAGGAAAACGGGCAGCGACCACCACTGCTGGCCTCCCCAATGTCAAGTATAGTATAGTAGAGCAACAATGAGCGCAGGAATCCACCGAATAGCAGTGTACAGCATAAAAGTACAAGGCATCCTACCCTAACCTAACAAAACGTAACCTAGATGGACTTACAGCGCCGAGGACAGAATTTCTGTCTACGCCAGAGCAAAGCAGAGAATATTAGCTGCCAGTAGATCGCAGAAGTCCACCGCATAACAGTGTAAAGGGCAAAGGTAGAAGCTACCCTGGCCAAACTTAGGGCAACCAGACCTAACCGAATGCAACCTTTCTCACCATAACGTGCAGTGACCACCATTGTCAGCCTTCCTAACGCCAAGCTGAGCACCCTGGAATACTGTGCAGAGCTGAGATCTACCGAATAGCAGTGTATAGCACAATGGTCATAGCTACCACCTCCTAACATATAACAGTAACATTGCCAAACGCAACATAAAACCTGAAGTGCCGCAACCACGATTGCTGGCCTCCACAGAGCCAAGCAAAACATATTAGAGGGTGGTAGACCTCAGAAATCCATAGAATTGCAGTGCGCATCTGAGAGGCCTAAGACACCCAAGCCTAAAACATACAAACGGAGCCCAACCAATCATAGCATAGCTCGGCATAACGTGCCGCGACCACTATTGCTGGTCTACCCAGGGCCGAGCAGGATATAGTAGAGCATAGTAGATAGAAAAGGTACACCGAATATCAGTGTATACCGCGAAAGTGAAATCTACCCGAACTTAACCCAAACTAACTTAACGCAGCTATACGTAGCCTAACACAACCTAACGGGCCGAGACCACTATTACGGGCCTCCCCATAGCCGAGCAGAGCGTAATAGAGCAACGTAGAGCGTAGCAATCCACCGAATGGCGGTTTGTAGGGCAAAAGCCGAAAATATCCTATCCTAACCTAGCCAAACGTAATATAACAATACGCATACTAACTTAACCTAACGTGCCAAAATAACTATTGCTAGCCTCCCCGGAACGAAGCAGAATATACAGGAGCACAGTAGAGCGCAGCAATCGCCAGCTTTGCCGTGCATAGCACAAAGCTGAAAGAAATGCTAGCCCAACCTGTCCCATTATTACCTAACCGAACGTACCATAACTCATCATAAGGTGCCGTGATATGTGTTGCTGGCCTCCCCAGGGCCAAGCAGAGCATTTTAGGGCAATGAAGAGCGCAGTTTTCCACCAAAAGGAAGTGTATACAGCGTAAGTCGAGCCATTCTGACCTAACCCAGACTAACACCACCTAACCAAACGTAGCCTAACCCAATCCAACGTACCGAGAACACTACTAGTGTCCCCTCCAGAGTCGAGCAGATTATAGTAGACAACAGTAGAGCGCCGAAATCCTCCGAATAGCAGTGTATACCACGAAAGTCTAAGCTATCCTAACCTAACCTGACTAAGCATAAGATAACCGACCGCAACCGGACTCAGACAAACGGGCCGGGACCGATAATGCTGGCCTCCCTAGAGCCAAGCAGAATATATTAGAGCGAAGTAAAGCGCAGAAATCCTCCGAATAACTGTGTATAGCACAAAAGTCAAAGCCAACATATCCAAACAAAACCGAAATTAACGCACCGAGCGTGACATAACACATCCTAATGTGCCGAGAACGCGTCAGCTGCCCTCATCAGGGACAAGCAGGACATATTAGAGCAACGTAGATCGCACAAATCCACCGAATGGTGGTTTATAGCGAAAAAGTCAAAGCAATCCCGTCCCAACCTAACCGTACTTAACAGTGCCGTACGCAATGCAAGTCAACTTAACGTGCCGAGACCACTATTGCTGGCCTCCCTTGAATCGAGCATATTATAGGGGAGCACAGTATAGCGCAGAATAACGCCGGAAAACAATTTATACCGCGTAACTCGAAGCAATCCAATCCCAGCCCAAACTAACATACCTCAACCATTCGCAGCATAACAAAGCCCAACGTGCCGAAACCACTATCGCTGGCATCTCCAGAGCCTAGCAAAGAATATAAGATAAAATTAGGACGCAGAAATCCACCGAGTGCCAGTGTATGTCACAAAGGTCACAGCTATCCTCTTCTGACCTTTCCAAACGTGACGTCAGCAAACCCAGAATAACTATTCCTAACATGCCGAGACCTCTGTTGCTGCCACCGTCAGGGACACGCATGACATTTTAGAGGAGAGTAGAGCGCAGAAGGCTATAGAATCGCAGTGCATAGCACAATAGCCGCAGTTACCATATCCTAAAATAGCCAAACGTAATACAACCGAAGGTAGCTTAACTCAAACTACCGAACCGAAACCGCAATTGCTTGCGTACCCAGAGCCAAGCAGAAAGTACTGGAGCACAGTAGAGCGCTGTAATCCACCGCATCGCGGTGTCTAGCACAAAGGTCAGAGATATCCTAACCTAACCTGCCCAAACCTAACCTACACGAACGTTGCCTAACCAAACGTAACTTGCCGAGAATAAAGTTTCTGTCCACCCCAGGGTAAAAGCAGAGCATATTAGAGCAATGTAGAGCGCAGAAATCCACCGAGTATCATTGTATAGCACAAAAGTCAAAGATATCCTCTTTTAACTTTACCAAACTTAACTTTACCGTACGTAATCTATATCAAAATAACGTGCCGATACCACTACTGCTAGTCCCGCCAGAGACATGCAGAACATACTAGAGTAACGTAGAACGCCGAAATCCACCGAAGAGCAGTGTATAGCAAGAAAGCCTAATACATCCATACATGGCCAAAGCAAACATAGCCTACCAAAGCGTAGCCTAATTCAACCTAACATGCCGGAACCACCGTTACCGGCCTCCCAAGAGCGGAGCAGCGTATAGTACAGCAATGTAGAACGTATAAACTCAACGAATAGCAGTCTATAGCGCAAGAGTCAAAGTTATCCTAGCCTAGACGAACTAAGCATAACATAACCCAACTGAACCTAACGTGCCTATACCCCTGTTGCTGGCCTACGCGGAGACAAGCAAATGCTAGCAGAGCAATGCTGAGCACAGATATCGAGCGATGCTGTGTATAGCGGTGTATAGCACAAAGCCAATGCTACCCTAAACAAATATAGCCTAACCTAGTCAATCCAAGCGTAACCTAATAATACCCAGCGCACTGATACCACTATTTCTGGCCTCTCGGGAGGCGAGTAGATTATATCAGAGCAACGTAAGACGCAGAACTCTACCCAATTGCAGTGAACAGTGTAAAAGTCTATGGTGCCCTATCCTAACCCAAACAAGCTTAACACAACCAAGTGCAACATAACTCAGACAAACGTGCCTAGACAAAAGCAGCCGGTCTCCCCATAGCCAAGCAGAGTATACTAGAGTACAGCAGAGTGCAGAAATCCAACGATTAGCAGTGTATAGCACAAATGTCAAAGCCAACTTATACAAGCTTAACCTAACCCAACCTACCCAAGCGTAACATAATACAAACAAACGTGTCACGACAGCTATTGCTGGCCTCGCCAGAGACAAGCAGATGTTAGTAGAGCAATGCAAAACGCGGATATCTACCGTATCGCTGTGTGAAGCGCAGGAGTCACAGATATCCCTGCCAATCCCAGCGCAACCTAACCCAACCAAACGTAATCTAGCAAAACAAATCGTGCAGCGACCACAATTAGGGCACTGTAGGGCGCAGGAATCCACCTATTAGCAGGCAATAGGACTACTATCGAAGCTGTCCTCTCCTAACATAACGAATCGTGTCGCAGCCAAACGTAACATAACTCAATGTAACGCGTCGCGACCACTATTGCTAGCCTTCCCAGAGTCAAGCTGAAAATAATAGAGCACCCTAGGGCGCAGAAATCCACCTAACAACAGACTGTATCACTGAGGTCAATGCTATCCTCTCCTAACCGATCCAACCGCAACAGAACCAAGCGTAACCTAACGCAGCCTAACGTGCCGCGATCACAAATGCTGACCTCCCCAGAGCCAAGCAGAAAACGTTACTGTAGAGTAGAACACTGAAACCCATAGAATCGCAGTGCATATCAGAAAAATCGGAGCTACCCGCACCTAACCCAAACCAACAGGACATGGGAGAAATAGACAAACTCCACTTAACGTTCCGAGAAGGCCATTGCTGCCCTGCCCAGAGCCAAGCAGGGCATACTAGAGGAAAGTAGAGCGCAGGACCCAACGAATAGCAGTGTACAGCACAAAGGTTAAAACTACCCAAAACAAACTTATTGTAACCCGACGCAACCGAACGTAACCTGACACAGCGTGACGTGCCGAGACCACTATTGCTGGCCTTCGCAGTGCCAAGCTGAAAATATATGAGCACTGTAAGTCGCAGAGATCAACCTAATAACAAACCATACACTAAAGTCAATACTATCATCCCCTAACCTATTCAACCTTAATTTAACTAAGCGTAACCTGTCACAACTTAACGTGTCGCGATCGCTATTGCTGGCATCCCCATAGCCGAGCAGAACACATTAGTGGAGAGTGGAAGGAAGAAGCCTATAGAATCGCAGTGTGTGTCAAAAAAGTGACAGCAACCCAAACCGAACCCGAAACAACAGAACATAACCAATCGTAGCATAGCTCAAGCTAACGTGCAGAGGCCACTACTGCTGCCCTCCCCACAGCCAATCAGTACATACCAGAGCACAGAAGAGAGCAGAAATTAATCAAATAGCAGTGTACAGCACAATAGTTAATGCTATCCGAACTAAACTTAGCATAATCCTACATTAGCGAACGTAACCAAACTCATCATAACGTGCCGAGACCGCTACTGCTTGTCCTCCCAGAGGCAAGCTGAAAACACTAGAGCCCTGTAGGGCGTAGAAATAGACCCAATAGCGGACTATGGCACTAAAGTCAAAGCCATCCTCTCCTCACATAGCCAATGGTAACGTGAACAAACGCAACATATCTCAACCAATGGTGAATAGACCACTATTGCTGGCCTTCCCACGGCCAAGCTGAAAATATTAGAGTGCCCTACGGCGCAGGAATCAACATAATAACAGACTATAGCACTAAAGTTGAAGCTACCCTCTCCTCACCTAACCAATTTTAACATAATTAAACGTAACCTAAGGCAACCTAACGTGTTGCTACCACCATTGCTGGCCTCCCCAGAGCCAAGCAGGGCACATTAACGGAGAGTAGAGCGTAGAAAGCCATGGAATCGCAGTGTATATCGAGAAAGTCGCAGCAACCCAAACCTAACCCAAACCAACGGAACATAGGCAAACATAGCCTAACTCAAACTTACTTGCCGAGAGCGCTATTGCTGCCCACCCCAGAAACAAGCAGGACATACTAGAGCACAGTAGAGCGCGGTACAACATGCGCTGTACTGTGTACAGCACAAAAGTTAAAGCTATCCAGATCAAATTTAGCATAGACCAATGTAACTGAACGTAACATAGCTCACCCTAACATGCCGCGACCACTATTGCTGGTATTCCCAGAGCCAAGCAGAAAATATTAGAGTAGAGTCGGGCGCAAGAATTAACCTAATAGCAGAAAATAGCACTAAAGTAAAAGCTATCCACTCCTAACGTAACCAATCGTTACATAACAAAGGGTAACCTAGCTCAACCTAAAGTGCCGCGAGCACTACAGCTGGCCGCCACAGGACCAAGCACAATATACTATGGCACAATAGAGCACAGA